>NC_058413.1:45714280-45784918 GCF_002201575.2 Neomonachus schauinslandi
AAAGAAAGAAAGAAAGAAAGAAAGAAAGAAAGAAAGAAAGAAAGAAAAGAAAAGAAAAGAAAGAAAGAAATTCAGAAAGAAAGAAAGAAAGAAAGAAAGAAATTCAGAAAGAAAGAAAGAAAAGAACAAGGAGACTGGTTTTTCTTTTTAAATAGAGAGATTAGAATAGGTTGCATTGAGGTGTGTGTGAGTGGTGAAGACTTTAGGGAGGTAAGATTTCAAGCCATAGAAATACCTGGGTGAGGGCACATGGGTGGCTCAATTGGTTGAGTATCTGACTCTTGGTTTCGGGCCAGGTCATGATCTGGGGGTTGTGGGATCGAGGCTGTGGTGGGGCTCCATGGTGGACATGGAGCCTGCTTGAGATTCTCTCTCTCCCTCTGCCCCTCCCTCAGCTCGAGTGCACGGTTGCGCATGCTCTCTCTCAGATAGATAGATAGATAGATAGATAGATAGATAGATAGATAGATAGATAGATAGATAAATAAATAAATAAATAAATAAATAAATAAATAAATAAAATCAATCCAAAACAAAAAAAGAAAGAAATCTCTGGGTAAGGAGCAATTGGGTCAAAAGGAATACAGCAGAGGCTCAAAGGATGCCCACCTGTTAGAGAAACAGCAAGGAGGCCAGCATGTTTGTGCCAGAGTGAGGAAGGGGATAACAACAGAAATTGGGCCAGATTGGTGAGGGGGATGACCAGGCAGGTCACAAAGGCCTGGTAGGCTGCTGTAAATTCTCTATAAACTTGCTCCAAGGCCCCAAAGGCTCCCAGACAGCCCCTTTTAACGTACTTGGGCCCCTGGCAGAACGTGAGGGCAGCGATGCCAGCCCAGCCTGTTCCACCAGAGGGGGGCTGTGGCGCTAAGGAATGGCTCCGTGTGCCTTGGCATTGAACCCGGCCACCTGGACTCAGGCTTGCAGTGTGGCCCTCACACAGAGAGGCCATGTGCCCGGGGCCTCTCCTCCCCATCCCAGCCCTCAGCAGGGCTTCTGTCTTCTCTAGCTCAGCTGTGTCCTCCGTGCTGGGCACGAAGGAGATCCAGGAAGGCCTTGGCTGTGCTCTGGGTTGTTGGTGCTCTTTCCAGCCAATGCCATTACTGCTAATTGACCTTGATTGCTCACCCCATCACTTGGAAACCCATTGCAGCCCCAAGTGTTCTCTGTGCCTCTGAAAAGTAAAAACTCACTTAGGCTTGAACTGAGCAATAATTATCTTGGCATTGTGAGGCCAGCCAGGCCCCTCCTCCTAGCCCATTACCTCTCTCCTCTTTCCAACTTGGAAAAGAAATATGAACCAATGTAAAAAAATAAAAGTCATTTATTCTCCACTTTACAGGCTGCCCCTCAAATAGTTTGTCGAGGCCTTTTTAAAGCCACTCTCCTCACTCACATTCTGCTCAGAAGGTTGCTCTGTCTTTTCTTCCGCCATTGATTTTTGCATCTGGTTAGGATTGTTCAGTGCTCCTAAGGAATTAATAACAGATTAGCCAAAGTCTAACGAGCTGCAGCTCAGATAGCTGGGCTTACCTGGACAGACAGTCTGTACTCTGCTTATCTTCCACTTCATGCCAGGAGAATGGAGATGCCCCCAAGGATGGAGCCTGGGCTGGAGCACAGCCTTGGGGTTCCTAGGCTTACTCGGCATTGCCAAGGAAGAGTGGGCAACTGCTCTGGGCTTGATCTTGGAGTCCTGAGGATTGAGTGCAGACCTCTGGAGGTAACCGGAAATCTATGGGGAATGGTGAATGGATGTGGTTTTGGAGCCAGATTTGAATTTGAATCCAAACTTAATATAAGTCACTGGCTATGTGGCCCTTTGGCAAGTGTCCTGGTGTTTGGGGGCTACCAAGGTATCCCCAGGGTGTCCCAAGAGAGCATCCAGCTGCAGATCACGCTGGGAAGGAAGCTAAGGAAGTACAAGTCTGGAGCCGGGGCCATCGCCTAACTAGAGAACAGAGCCCTGAATGGGGAAAACAGGAAACCAGATCTCAGTGTTCAGTCTGGTCACTGAGTATTCAGGGTCAGGCCAGGCTGCCATCGGCGTCCAAGAAGTTCTACTGGTCCCTTGGGTTCTGAGAAGGACTCTAACTGGGACACTGCAGTCCATGCAAACAAGCAGCACAGTGGCTAAGAGCAGGGACTGGGAGCCACACTTCCTGGGTCCAAATCCTCATGTGGCCACTTACTAGCTGTGTAAGCTCAGCCAAGTCTCTTAAGCTTTGTGGCTCAGTTTCCTCATCTGTAAAATGGGGCTGATCATTGTACCTCATGGAGGGATTGTTAAGATTAATAAGTTAATATCTGTAAAGGGCTTAGAAAAGTGCCTGGCATCTGGTAGGTGCTATAGAGGGCTAACAAGAAGAAGGAGAAGAAGAAGAGGAGGAAGAGGAAGAGGAGGAGGAAGAAGGGGGAGGGGAAAAAGCAGGAGAAGGAGAGAAGAAGGGAGGAGGGAAGGGAGGGAGGGCGGGAGAGAGGAAGGAAATGAAAGCGAGGGCTCACCTGTCACAGAAATGCCATTGCACTTTCCCCTTCCTACCCCCTTGCAACACAAGTAAAAATTCCTCATGGCTTTACAGACCCAGGCATCCCCTCTAGTGCTCGGTGCTCCCCCATCAATCACCAAGTCTCTGTGCCCCTTCCGCCACGGGCCCAGGCATCCCACCTTCTCCTCCTCTGGACTACTGCACCAGCTCCCCTCCTAGCTGCTCTCTGGTCTCCCTGTCTCCAGTCTCGTATTCTCCAACCCATTCATCATACTTCCAGCAAAGTGATTCCCATACATCACAAAGCTGGTCAGATGGCCTATCGGAAGCCATTTCACAGGGCTTCTCCCTTTATCTACAGGAGTCATTGAAACTTCTTGGCACACAAGGTCCTACTTGGTCCTCTACAGATTCCTGCAGCCTCATTTACTGCGCTCGGCCCCACTCTTTATACCCCAGCCAACACTAAGCCGCCTGCTGTCACCCGCAATGCACACATGCACCATCCTTGCACACACACACACGCACACACTCCATGCTTCACTTGTTCTGTTCTCTCTGCCTGAAATATCCTCCCAGATTCCCCCACCTCCCCACACATTGCTTGGCCAAACTCCAGCCAGCACCTAAGACCTGGATGTCAGTGTTTCCTAGGCTCCTTCCCTGAAGCCAGCAGTTGGATTAGATGATCTATATCCGTTTGGATGATTTTAGATAACAAATTCCTAAATTTCCGTGTCTCGACCAATCGAAGTTTATTTCTCATTCCAGGATTGTCTAATGTCGGTGTCACGGTCCACAAGCAGCCTTCCCTCACGTGGAAATCCACGGCTGCATCTTTTGGCTCCGTAACCCGTGGGATCTCAGTCTTCTGCATCCAGCTCGTGGAAGGGGTAAGAGGAACTGGAAGAGGCCCGGCCACTTAAAAATCCCTGGCCAGAAGTGCTACCCCTCATGCCCGCTCATTCCCTTGTGAAAATTAGTCCCAGGTGACTCCTGGATGAAGTACAGCCCCTGTGCTGCCCAGTGGACGGCCGGCCCTCAAAGCCCCAGGGCGGCTTCTTGGCCGCACCCTTCCCCCACCCCGCACCCTGTCCATATACCGCCTCAGTTAACCACAGTGTGTGGTGGCTACGATCTATTTCCAGGCCCACCTCCCCCACCAGGCTGGAAGCCCGTGAGGGCAAAGGCCCCGTTCCTTGTACTTCTCCGTACCCAGCACCGGGTATGAGTGCTTAGTACTCAGTACTGTTGTTGCTTGAATGGATGTCCCAAGTCAGAAGCAGCTCCGTGACTGGATGGGTCTGACAGTGCAGGTTGAAGGTGCTCCTTGCAAACAGCTGAACTAAACTGGGAGAGGCAGGGCCTGCCGGGCCGGAGCATGAAGAGAGATCTCCCCTGCGAAAAAGCAAACACAAGGAGAATGATTTGGCCCTTTGAGGAGGTTTGCAATTTCATCTCATGATACTTCTCAGGGCCGAAAGGGCCCCAAGTCTGAGAGCTCTCTTCGTAGCTAACACAAGTGGCCCACACCATATGCCGAGCCCTGTTCTAACTGCTGTGTGCACATTCGCTCATAAATCTCCATGATAACTCTGCTCTGTACGTGAGGAAAAAAAGTTAAAGATTGGGAGAAGTTAAATGCCACGATACTCTCTCTACCCACGGACTTACCTTCCATTTGTGGAGCCCCTAGACGCCCCAGGCAGGGATGGTTTCAGCCTATCTTCCAGAACTTCTGTCAGAGAATTAAGTTTAGGGGAACAGCAGAGACGAGGCTGCCTGGAGGCCAGAGCAGACATTTTGGAGGTTTCTGACCCTATCTGAACCTCAGGGCTCAGGGAACAGGCCGGGTGGCCTGAGAACAAATTTCCAGGATTATTCTTCACCTGGAATGCTAAGCATTTTCAAGCTAAGAATCACTGAACTTTAACATTGATGTTTATGTTTTACAATGTCCTTTGGTGAAATTAAAAAACAGTACAGGTTGGAGCCAAATAACAAATTGCAAGCCTCCAAGCCCATCTCAACATGACACTTGTGCGGAATTAACAGTGATAATATTATGACAGGAGACTGATCTCTCTGCACACACCGCCAGAGCTGAATACCCAGAGGCTGGCCGCGCGGAAACACAGCTCCACTCAGCCGTGCTCCACGTCCCCTACGCTGGGCGTTTCCAGAGTCTTAACTGGATAACAACCGCGGCCCCTCCTGGGAAATCACTGCTTCGGAAATGTTTTACACTGATGACAAGAGAAACAGCTGTAATTTGTCATTATAGAAATATCCAATTATCAAGCCACTGAGTGAGGACGGCAGCTTCCCGTCCTTACTGCCATCAGTCTGGGCTCTGAGCTACACACCTGTCATAGCCGGAGGAGCCTGCCAGGTGACAGCCATGGAAGAGCCTGGCTTCTCTTCCCACCACCTCGGGTAGTGGTGGTGGGGGAGTAGCAGTCTGTGCCTCTGGCAGGAAGCAGGTGCCTCCAAGGCCACCTCCTGATGCAAGTGCAGGAAGAACAGCTTATGAACAATACCTGGCTGAACTGCCACCTCCTCCGGGAAGGCCACAGGAGTTACTCTTCCTCCTCAGCTTTGCCACCAAGAGGATGGAGTGAGAAGCGAAGGGGCTGAGTCTTTGAAGCCAGGCAGGCCTGGGTTCAATGTGTACCCCCAGGATATCATAGCTGTGTGCCCTATGAGGCTCACTGGGGACAGAATCTTCCATGGATGGAGTGGAATGTACTAGGGAAGGAGCAAACAAATGGAAAACAACTGAATCTGATACAATGGTGATGAGCCAGCATTTATAGGTACTAAGCGTTTTACATGTTTAAACTCATTTTTATCCTCACAACAACCCTACACAGTGGGTGCCATTATTACATCTATTTTATAGTTAGGGAAACTGAGGCAAAGGAAGATTAAGGAATTCAACCAAGGACACCTGGCTATGAGGGGCAGACATGGGATCTGCACCCAGCAGTCTGGTTCGGGGGTTGAGCTCCTAATGTTTTGTGGTCCTCATAACAAGTATTACTGCTGTCTCTGTCCCGGGTCCTGTAAGTTCTTTATATGTATTATGTCATTTAATCCTCATAATATATTATCTCAGATGTGTACAGATGAGTAAACTGAGGCCCAGAAAGGTTGAGTAACTTACCCAAGTTCACACAGCTACTAAGTAGCAGAGTCAGAGCTCAAATCCTGGCCTTCTGGCACAGTCTGGATACCGAGCCACCATCTAGCTACACATACTGCACTGTGGTTCCTTGATTACTTTCTATGCACATTTGCTTTTAATTAAGTCACCCAATAACTCCTGAGAAAGATACTGTTACTAACTCCAATTTATAAAGTGAGAAGGTGAAGATCGTAGAACCTAAGTAGATTACAGTCAGTAATTGAGGATCCAGGATTCAAATCCAGATGCTGTCTGGAACCCTCTCTGCTGCAGTAACCTCCTACCCTAACCCAGTGCCTGCTCCTATGCAAAACATGTGAATTTGAATTCAGTTGAGCTGAAGTGTGAATGAGCTGCTCAGCACCTGGTTCAAATGCCACCTCCTTCAGGATGGCCTCCCTCAATCTCTTCTTCCTCTGTTTAATCTCAGACCTGGCTTTTGTACCCAGAATAGCTCTTGATCACTTCTATGGGCAATCTTGCTGTGATGGAGAGAAATCTATGCAGGGAAGTTAAATGTGGTGACATTGGAGTTTTCCCCAACAAGTGGTTAGACAACAGGTGGCATAGCTAGATTACCCTGCAGAAAAGTTGCCGGTTGACAAGCACCAACAACAGGTTTTTTAGAGCCCCATTCCTGAGCATGAGCAGATATGCAGGGATCACCAGGCTCCTCAGGGAAGTTTCCAGCATGAAGGACAGAGACCAAAAGAACCAAGGGGGCAGGGGTACAACCTGAAGGAAACAGACTATCCAAGATGGACAACACTAAAATAACCTCAACATCCTCAGAGATGTGAAAGAATACATTATATCCAAGAAACAAGAAAAGGATGTTATAAAAGGGGAGTGGGACATTTGAGAACAAGGAAGAGCTTTAGGGAACTAAAAACATGGAAGCAGAAATGAGAAACTCAGTAGTAAGTTTGAAGGGCTGAGGACATCTCTTAGAATGATGGAAAAGAAGAAAATAAGGTAATTTAAAAGCCAGTTCAGTGGTTCCAACGTCTGAGTAATAGGAATTCCAGAAACACAAAAACCTGTAGTACCAATTCAAGATCTTCCAGATCTATAGGCCCTGAGTTTCCAGATCAAAAGGGACACTGAGTACCCAGAAAAATGGATAAAAATACCCAAACCAAGGCACATCAATGTGAAATTTCAAAACGCGGGACAAACAGAAGAAGCTATAAGTTTCCAGAGGGTGGGTCGGAAGAAAGAAGGAAAAGAAAGGAAAGGAAAGGGCCAGTATACGCAGAATTAGGTCTTAGAACAGTTTTCAACTTCTCAAAAATAACTAAGTTCTAATGGTTAGGAGTAATAATGTAATAAATAACTTCTCAATAACAAATAAGAAATAGAACTAATAAATAACTTCTTAAAAATAGCTAGAAGCTAGAAGGCAGCAGAATCATGCCTTCAAAATTCTGAGGGATAATAATTACAGAAGGGCAAGGTCTCAAAAAATGTATATCCCACACCCTGTTTCTCAGGAAGCTACTGATGATGTGCTCCTTCAGTATAAACCAAAAAAGAGGAAGAATGGAATACAGGAAAGAGGAGATCCAATGCAGTAGAGAGGAGAAGGGAATTCCTACTTTGATGCTGAAGGGACATCTCCCGACAACAGCCATGCACCAACCAGGGAAAGTAACCATCCACCAGCAGTCCAGAGGCCATGGAAAAACTCCTTCAAGAAGATAAATTGATAGAATATCTGATGTGAATGAAAGGTAATATGGACAAACTTTGGAGAGCTTGGGGTTGAACTGGTGATAAGTACATGGAATATCCAACACACATACAAACAAAAGGCAATTTTAACTCCAGGGTAAACAAAAGACTGTTCAGCAAAGGAAAAGCAATCAAAATTTGCTATGAAAACTCAGATCTGAATAACATACATGGTCATAATATTATAAACACTGACTATCGATCTAAGTAAAACTGTAGTTCTGCCGGGAGGATGGGAAGGTGGCAGGGTGTATGTGTTTGGCACAACAAGAGAAAGAAAAGGAGCTAAGTCTGACTTTTCCATTGTGGGAAGTAAACAGACGAAGCATAAAACAGCCTCAAAAAGTAACAATACAAACATATTGTTGGAAATAAGGTGATAAGGACTAAAATAAATCTAGAAAAGGTGAAAATGGTTGCCTCTGTGGAGGGGAAATGGGGGAGGTAACTGAAGACTGCTTTTTGTCTTAGCAAACCTTGTAGAACCAGGTGAGTCTGGTTCTTTAATTTTTTTTTTTTTTTTTTTTTAAAGATTTTATTTATTTATTTGAGACAGAGAGAATGAGAGAGAGCACATGAGAGGGGGGAGGGGCAGAGGGAGAAGCAGGCTCCCCGCTGAGCAGGGAGCCCGATGCGGGACTCGATCCCGGGACTCCAGGATCATGACCTGAGCCGAAGGCAGTCGCTCAACCAACTGAGCCACCCAGGCGCCCGAGTCTGGTTCTTTAAACTACATAGTTGTTTATAATTTTATATATATATGTAATGTATATTTTTGTACATGTATAATTTTGACAGAAATTAAAACTTAAAAAGTTTTCCCTGGTTTTGTAGTGGGGACTGTAAGAACAGGGTGGTGTTCTCTGAAAAAAACCCAGGCCCATTTATGCTTTGGTAGTGAAATAGATGGCTAGTATCATACTGCTGCTCTTCTGTACCACCATAGAGTTTATTCATTCATTTATTTGACAAATATTAATCAAGGCCCCACTATATGAAGGCAGTTTCACCTCCATTATCTCTGATAATCTGGCTTTTAGAAATTAAAGGGAAGTAATGTGGGCTCATGGCTCCCTTTCTAGTCAAGTCCATACAGGGGCTACTGACTCACCTGGGAGGGAGCAGGTAGGGTCTGGGACTGTGCTGGGGGTAGAAGAAACAGAGGCTGGTCTTCCCCTCTGGGTGGCAATGTACTCCTCTGGTATGTCTAAAATAAGACACCTCACCACCTAAAGATTAGTTTCTTTCCAAATTAAGTCTCACCCACAAGATAAAACTCATATTTCCCCTGTTAACGGGGTACATGAGAGAATGGGGAGGGATGAGGAATAGTGTCTGTTCTCCCTTCTGTGGACTATTTGTGACCTGGGAAAAGTATGTAGTTGAAGTTCTACCCCTCCCTAATGAGTGGGGAAGGAATCTACATAGCACAGTTGGGTCATATGAAATATGCCCTCCCTGAGCATGTCCTGCTCACTGTAAGTCACCAGAAATTTGGGGGCAGCTCTCCTTTCCTGTCACACAGAGCCTGTGTCATCTTCTTTACTTGGGAAGCAATTCTGACCTCAGCAATGTCATCTTTCACGTGAGAAGGGGTAAGCTATATGCCAAAGCACCACTGAGACTGCCTTGGGATCAAGGTGCATGAAGGCATGACCAGTGGCTCCCCAAGCTAAGAAGAAAGGGTCATCAGGTGCCTGTCTCAGTGGGGCCATCTACTCCACCATGGAGGAAGAGAGGAAAGGAGAAAGGGAAAGAGACAGGTTCAAAGTGGAGACAATTAGGAACTCTCCCTCTGCGGACTATTTAATATCACACTTGGCTTTCCATCACTCCTCTTCATTATAGATTTTCTGAATCACAGCCAAGACAGAGGGGGCACTAGTCAGGCCTGAGATTGTTTGTTGCATTTGCCCATTGTAAAAACCACATTTCAGAGCCAAAAGATGAGCTAATATTCTACTTCAATGTAAGTAGTAAAAAGCAAATAACTTTGGGCATGAGAACCAGGAAATAAGAAGAGAAGTTTCATGCTTCCATAGAGAAGCAAATATTTGCACTTATTAATATCCTGAAACCCATGTCGCCATGAATAGTTCCTTCTCCTATTATCCCATGCCTTTTGTCTAACACAGTGATATATTGCCACCCTTTCAAAATCCTGACACAGATGACATTGAAGCAAATTATGTACCTCAGCCAGATTTCTCAGTTGAAATGGAGATAGCTGATGTGTACATTTTTCCATCTAATTAACATTCCACAGTTTGAATAGCTGTTATCATGCCCTGGGTCCCCTATGAATGGGTGAATAGATAGAAAGATCCATAAACAGCTTGGCTTGCATAGAATGAGATTTTTCTTCAGACAAAGAGAAAATGGAATGAATCATTGTCATCTGGATGGTAGCAGCCATCGGAGACTAACACAAGCACACTCTCCTGTGAGCCGAACACAAGTGTGTTGCCTAGCACCAGCAGCCATCTCTGGAGGTTCTTGGCCCACTCCCAGCCTCTGTATTTGGCTACATAAATTTTTTCACCCAGGTCTTTGTTTACACTGTGTTGTGGTGTCCAAAAATCTGTCCCAAATTTTTTGATACTCCTCCACTCAACAGGTGTAAATTAATTCTCCTCTCCTTGTACTTAGTGATTCAGTTCCAACAAACAGAATATGGCAGAAGTGATGGTATATAACTTCTGAGACTAGGTCAAAAAATGCATTTCTCTCTCTCTCTCTCTCTCACTCTGGAGAAAACCAGTTGCCATTGCAAGAGGTCACTCATAAAGTCCCATGGAGAGTAACTGAAGCCTCCTGCCAACAGCCATAGGGATGAACCATCCTGGAAGTGGATCCCCAGCCCCAGACAAGCCTTCAGATGAGACCACAGCCCTAGCCAACATGACTGCAACCTCATGAGAGACCCTGAGGCAGACCCACGCAGCTAAGCTGCTCCTGAATTCCTGACTCTCAGAAGCTGTGATGTAATGTTTATTGCTTGAAGCTGCTAAATTTGGGGCTGATATATGCAACAACAGATAACTAATACACACTATGATTTCTCTTGACTTTCATCACCGTATTTATGGGAAAAAAATTTTTTTTCTTCCTAATATTCAAAGGCCAAGATGACTATAGCTGCCACAGCAAAACTCCAAAGTCACTGTGAAGTGAGGGGATCAGAAGCTTGCTCAGGCCTTCCACAAGCCAGCCAGCTCTCGGAGAACTGCACAACTTGCTGGAAAAGGACACAGAGAAATTGAAGGAAAATGTCTAGGACATGCCTCAGGCCACCCATCACTCACTCCCTCTTTCCTCCACACATCCTCTAAGTGGTGTCACCTCTCGCAGACCTCACCGTGTTCTGCAGCCTCTCTCATCAGCTGTGTGCATGCTCTCAGCCCCCTGCGTAACTCCTCGTACACCAGTCTTCGCCCCCCTACAAACCCGTAGCTGGCATACTGGTGCTCACATCTGCAGAGCCTGGCCCATGCCAGGTCCTGAGCCATCTTGGGCCAGGACACATAGTGTCAGAGGTCCCTTGGTGCTTTCAAAGCGAGGTGGACGTGGAAACCCCCATAAGTGGAGTAACTACAAATGAGCAGAGTGGTTAAAGTCTCCATTTTGGACCTAGACAGAAATAGGTTTGATTCCAGAATCCACTGTTGATTAGCTAATTGACTTTGGACAAGATAAGTAACTAATACTTGGCTTCCTCCTCTCTAAAATGGGAGCATACCATTGCCTACCTTAAATAGGATTACATTAAATCTAGGTAACATCTTCATACAGGGCCTGGTGCCTTACTCAGTAAATGTTGCTGTTAAGACCAGGAGTAGAAGGCTTGATATCACAAGCTTGGAATCCCCTTCTCCCCCTCTGCAATTACTTCATTCCAGCTCATCGTAAATGCTGGGGATTCCTCATACCCACTGTGGGTGGTTTGGGGGGGGGTGGTGTTTTTCCCCTGCTCTTTTACCTGTTCTTACCTGTTTTCCATCAGCTCTGGCCATGGCTTCTGGCTCCTGCCCTGACTCCCAGCCCATTGTTAGGCCCCAGGGGTGCTGTGCTCTTGCTGGTATCTGCTCACACCTACCCTCCAGCACCTTGTCTCTCCCTGCCCAGCCCCAGTTGACCTCTGGTACATGAACTGGACCTCGACACCCCTACCACGACATGTCTCCATGCATCTTCAAAAGGTTTCCTATCTGTTTCGTCTTAGGAAGAAAGAAGGAACCTAGTCCCCTCTTTTCATGCAGAAAACTGCCTATTCTGGGGAAAACTAGCTGAGGTAATTTATATGCCCTGCTTAATTACTCCACTACCAGACTCCCAACTAAGTTGCCCTAGCAACACCTAGCAACTGGCCACTGTCACCAGCTGCTTCTGTAAGAGAGTTCTTCTAGCTGTGTTATAAAGTCTTTTTTTGGTCGCCTTGGTACAGAAAAGAATAAGTTAAACAGGACTCTGAACGATATATAAACCAGTTTTATGCACCCCGCTGCTCAGCTTTGCCTCCATTTTCCTGGGTGGGTAGTGTGGCATTCCTCCAGCCCTCCGATTTAGAAACTACAGTGTTTCAGAGCACATCTTTAGAGTCGGATGGATGTTCTAGCTGTGTGACACTGGGAACAGTATTTAACCTTGCTGTGCCTCAGATTCTTCATCTGTAAAATGGGGGTGATATTACCCGCCTAGATAATGTACAGTAGCTGGCATATAATACACGTTCAGTGCTGGCTGCTAATGATTATGAATAATCTCAGATGGGAAAACGACAGACGACTTGGCAAATGACCCTACAGCAGAGCCACGTGACTGAAACGTGCAGTCTGCCTCAGGGGTTCTACAAACTGTGCCCCTCCTCTCCCTCCCTGGTCCCCTGGCTGCCTCCCACCCTGTGTCCTATCCCCACTCCCACCATATGTAAGCTCCATGGGGGCAAGAGTTTTTATCCATTTTGTTCACTACTGTATCCCAGCACCTAGAACAGCGCTTGGCTTGTAGCAGGTGTTCAGTGAACATCTGTTTGATGAATGAATGTTTGCAGAGTTGTCTTGTGCATACAGGCTCCCTTAGGAACTTTGTGCACTGAGATATGGGAATTCCTGCGTCCCTAGCCTTACACATCTTAATAACTCACCAACCCCTAACAGCTGCTAAGCCTTGTCTTTGTAGAAGGCCAAGTCTAAGCAAAACCTCAAATGTGACATCTAAGCCCATCCTAAGTGCTCATTTCATTGCCAAAACTGTCCTATGATAAATCTCCTGAACTTATTTCTTTACAATTGAAGTTACAGCCGCAACCGGAAAACTAAAATGACATCCGGATCCTCAAGACGTGGTGTGAGCTAGAAGGCAGAAGTGGAAGGAGGTGTTCTCACTCACTGTGCCATTCTTAGGGGTTTTTTCTCTCTCCAACCCAGTAGATCTGTTCTAAGTAGGGATCCTTCTAAGAGGGAGAGGGGGAAGGAATGTCCAAATCAAAAGGAGAGAGCTTGTCCAGGGTGTGAATAGGGCGCAGATCCAGGGCCAGAGCCAGAGCCTGCCCACACCTGGGGTCAAGAAACCAGAATTTTAAAGGCGGCCAGAGAATCAAAGCTGTGTATTTGGAGCAAACAGAGGAAAAAGCCACAAGTATTGGTAACAATGGATTCATTGCCAAAGTGGGAGGGGCTACAGTAGGGATCCTGTAATCTGTAATCCTACAGATTACAAGGATGTTCCCTAATAGGCATCTTTGGAAGGCCCAGATTCTACCTCCCAAACGTGGGTCTTCTGTTATAAATAAGAAGAGCTTTATGAATATAGAGGGAGCTTCTGCCTCATACCGAGGCCAACTTCTTGTGATCTAGCCCATGTCCTTCCAAATTTTCATTTTGGGAGCAAAGTCGAGAGGACCCCAATATTAATTAGCAGTGCTGCCCGGGGCATGTACCACCTGGGGGTGACCCTCCCTGACCTCTGTGAAGGGTCATTCCATGGAGGGGAAATTAGCTCTGTCCTGCCCAGTGCCTGGTCCCCTTGAACTTGATCTGGGAAGCCGCCTATGCCTGCTGGGGGAGTTCCATGGCCCAGGCAGGTGCATCTGAGCTGAATGTAAAAGAACAGCAACCACCACACACTAGCATCCCATGTCCCTCTCTCCCCACCCACCTCTTTAGAACCCAGGTTTTGTGCCCTAGAGACACAGCCTGTGACACCATCAGTGAACCCTCCTACTTATAAGATCGTGAAACAGATTCAGAGAGAGGGCCTGACTTCCATGTCACACACCACATCCATGGGCAAGCTCCTGACTCCTGGTCTCAGGTTCTCTTTCCATTGCTCCCAGACTCCACACTGAGTCTCCTGGGACCTGACCATGAATGCCCTGCTCTGAGTGCCCAGGGGTATAGTGGTGCACGTCTCCCCTCAACTCCAGCCCCTCCAGGGGCAACCAGCACGGTGGGGAAAACTTGAGATTAACTGTCAAAAGACTGAACTTAGTCACCAGCACCACCTCTCACTAGCTGTGTGATGGAGGCAACTCACCTACCCTCTCTGATCTATGGTGGGAATAACTGTAGGGTGGAAACACTGACGAAGTTGTTTGGAGGACTCAGTGAAAAATGTGTAAAAATGTTCTGCGTATTCGAAAGTCATAATGTGATGATTCTTTTCCTCCCCGCGTTTTTCAGGATTTCCCGAATTTTCTACTATATTGATTTTAAAAGAAAGAACAAATTATACATAACTTTAAAAATGAGAAATTGTTTTAAAGAAACAGTACCTTTTACTTCTGAAATTGGCAAAACTGTCGTTTCTTACTCTAATGTTGAAGGGTACAGTGAGATGAGCATTCCCATGCTCTGCTAGTGGGAGAATAAATTGGAATTAACTTTCTGGAAAATTATTTGGCAACAGGCATCAAGAGGCTTTTAAAGTTTCTATTCCTTGGGGTGCTCGCCTGGCTCAGTCAGTGGAGCATGTGATGATTGATTTGGGGGTTGCGAGTTCTAGCCCCACATTGGGGGTACAGATTACTTAAAAATAAAATCTTTTAAAAAGAGAGAGTTTCTATCTCTTGACCCAATAATTCCACTTTTCAGAATCTATGTAAAGAAAATTATCAACTATACAGTTAAAAATAATTACGAAGGCAGTCTGTAGCAGAATTTCTTTCTTAGGGGCACCTGGGTGGCTCAGTCAGTTGAGCGTCTGCCTTCAGCTCAGGTCATGATCCCGGGGTCCTGGATTGAGCCCCACATTGGGCTCCCTGCTCCGCGGGAAGCCTGCTTCTCCCTCTCCTGCCCCTTCCCCCTGCTCGTGCTCTCTCTCTCTCCCTCCCTCTCTCAAATAATTAAAATATTTAAAAAAAAAAGAAACCTTATTTAAAAAATTTCTTTCTTGAATATACCTAAAAACTGGAAACAACTTGTCACCAAATGAGAAATTGTTACATAACTGTGGTACTCCTTACAATAAAATATCCTGAAGCCCCTAGAAGTCAACTCTTCAAAGAATATTTAATGAGCTGAGCAAATAGTCATAATATAATATAAAGTAAAACAAATAGAATATTAAACTGTATATATAATAAAAACCCATCTTTTAAAATACAGGGAGAGACACAGAGAAAGAAAGAAAAAAACATAAAAACATTAACAGTGTTGCCTCTGGTGATGGGATTATGGGTTTCATTTTTCTCTTTATGGTCTTTTTTTTTTTTTTTGCATTTTAAAATTAATTACAATGAGCTTGTGTTCTTTTACAACTGAAAATGCTATTACAAATAAATAGGCAAATAAAGTCATATGTTTTTGCATTCCGTTTTGTTGCTCTGGTAGTAATTTTTTTTTTTAAAGATTTTATTTATTTGACACAGAGAGACAGCCAGAGAGGGAACACAAGCAGGGGGAGTGGGAGAGGGAGAAGCAGGCTTCCCGCAGAGCAGGGAGCCCGATGCAGGGCTCGATCCCAGGACCCTGGGATCATGACCTGAGCCGAAGGCACACGTTTAACGACTGAGTCACCCAGGCACCCCTGTGGTACTAATTATTTACACTTATCTGTATCAAATCTTCTCTCGTTAGTGGTTAGAAGTTTTTATTAACTTTTTATATCTTTAACTGGTTTTAGTGCTTGCCTCTTTGAAATCCCAAATTCCCTACTTTACTTTCTTGTTGTGATTCATTTTCATGTAATTTGGAGACATTTTTTGAGTCATTCTTATAGAAAAGGTACTTGGATGGTACCTTTTCTTGGCTTCTGGAGATCAGAGAATGCTGTCATATATTGGTGACAATGTGGCTGGGTGTCTTAGTTCATTTGGGTGATCTCAGGGTTGTGAGATCGAGCCCCACTTCGGGCTCCAAGCAGGGCAGAGTCTGCTTGAGATTCTCTTTCCCTCTTCTTCTGCCCTTCCTGCTCATGCTCTCTCTCTCTCAAATAAATAAATCTTTTTTTAAAAATTATTTCTCAACAGTTTTAGATGCTGGGAAGTCCAAGAGCAAGGTGCTGCTAGATTTCATGTCTGGTGAGGGCCCACTTCCTGCCCATATAACCTCACATGGTGGAAAGGGGAGGGAACTCTCTGGGGTCTCTCTTTAAGGGCACTAATCCCATTCATGAGGACTCCACTCTCGTGAACTAATCACCTCCCAAAGGCCCCACCTCCAAATATCATCTCATTGGGGATTACGTTTCAATACATGACTGGGGTAGGGGTGGGCACCCAAACATTCAGTCCATAGCACTGGGTAAAAGTTTTCTATTTCTGTAGGTACTCTACTGCTAACTTCTAGAATGTATTGTTTCGGACAAGAAATCTAATACTAGTTAGATTCCTCAAAAGTATCCTTAGTTTGTCAGCTTATTTGCCTGTAGGACTCCTACAGCCTTAGAAGTAAATTATAGTAAAATTGTTATTGATCCTAAAGCACAAGCATCAGGAGGCAAGGCAACAGCCAAAGCCCAGCGCACAGGGTAAGCTTCCATAAAAGGTTTTAGAGACCAAGCCCTTCTCTCCATTGGCCGGCCAGCCCTCTACATTCCACACAGAGTGCACACCCAGCTCTTCCCACAAAACAGCCTCCATCATACCCTTCCACTTAGCCTCCTCCTCCCCAACTCCTAGCAAAACCAAGGTTAAAAGAACTGCTGGTTGCCATTAACATTTTTTCTATCACACATTTGTGCAATTAAATGACGCAGGTGGGCGTGCACAATTTGAGCATTTAGGCATTATTTTGCATACACAAAGAAAATGTGACTCTACTAAATGCATTTCTCTATATCATGGTTTTAGTTAGCTCACCTAACTGGCAATCCCTCTACATTATCTCTAGGTTGATGTAGATACAACTCACTTTTTCTAGGCTGCATAATGATTCAAATTATCCATATATTACAATCTGTTCAAGGGTCCCTGTACTGATGGATATTTAAGTGACCATTTGTTATCCTTATGTGTAGCTTCATTTTATTGTCTTTGTTTGCTGACACAACAAAAATGCTGCAATAAACACATTTGTAGACATAACCTTATTTTTTTTAGTTCTTGAATTTCTACAGGATAAATCCTCAAAAATATAATTGTTCCATCATGAGCATTTTTTTCTTTCTGTAAGTGCTCTATCTATTCACATTTTTACCAAAGTGCCCTTTCCCCAGCAAAAACCTCCACTAAGTATCACCTCTGTTTAATTTTTCCCAGCATGACGTGTGAGAAGCTGGATGGACCTCATGAACCCTTTGATTTGCACTGCACTAGTGTCTTCTACATGGTGTTTGGACTCCCTCTTGGATGAATTGTCTATTCATATCCTTTGCCTATTTTCGAACTGGGATGTCTTTCTTTCAGTTTGTAGAGGTATTTAAAGATTTTAAATGTTAATCTTTTATCTCTTTACATGCTGCAACTTTTTCCTAGTTTATCACTTGTCTTTTGGTTTCATTTATGGACCACTTTTCCATACAATTTTCTAAGGTTTCGACAAGTAAATATGGCTATCTTTTCCATGATAGCTTCTGCAAGTCTACTGTCTCAGTTCAAAGATCTCCCACACCACTAGGGGATTTGTATGTTCTCCTAGATTTTGCTCGTATACTATTTTGTCCATTTCTTACATTTAAATCTTTAATCCATCTGGAATTTATTTTGGTATGTAGAAGGAGTTAAAGCTCTCTTCATTTCCTTCTGGATGGATAGGGTCAGTTAGAAAGCATGATATAATACAGGAGCCATTCTTTTTCACACCAGCGCTAGCTTCCTAGGTATGTTGCATGTGCTGTCTCCCAGGACCTCACACTCAGAACGGCCCTGCATGCTTGGTTTAATGCTCTGCTCTCACCATCTTGAAATTCTTAACAATGTGATCTTCCAGCTTGTGTTTTATAAGTGAATTCCAATGGAGCACTGAGCCGGGGGATTTTCTATCCTATGTCCCACTGCCTCTCTGCTTCCTTGGGATGGTACTGGGCCTCCAGCTCCCCAGCCCCCTGGTGCCTTGGTCCCTGCCCATCTTCTCCCTCCCCGCTTTAGCCCCTTATCAGACATGCAAAGACTCAAGAAATTTAGCCATATGCACCCTTTCTGAAAAAGAAACTGGAGGATATACTCCACCCAAACTAGAGAGTAAATCAAGAGAAGGGAAGATACTGAGTTCTAGAAGCGAAGACCCAATATGGGAGTGAGGAAAAGGGTGTTCCGTGAAGGTTCAGCTGGCCTCGAGGCCTACAGAACAATCAGTAAAAACCAGAGCAGGGGGACCAAGTGCGGTGGGAGGGACGTATCCAGGGAAAGAAATGAAATGCCTAGGTCCCTGGTATGTTTGCTTGACCTTACTGAGAGGGGTTTTACAGCTGTGTGGAAGAATTGGGGGAGAAATTGGGGATGAGTTCACAAAAAAAACCTAGCAACTGAGAAAATAAGCTAATCATTAACTCCAGGCATAAGAGAATGCCATAAAAGGAAGGAAATGTATTCATAGGTTACTTCTTGGCCAGCTGTAATATAATTAAGTGGTCACAGAGAGGTAAGTATTGAATGTTGATCTAACTATCCTGGGAGGATGATAAAGGAGAAAAGTTTGAGGGAGAAGGAAAAAGAGGAATAAGAGAACTAAAAACATATCTTTATCTTCCATAATGGAAAGTGAATAGGGAAAGTCCCGAATCGAAAGTTTAAGAAACAGCGGAAGCATGTTTTTCAGAAATATGGAGATAAATACCAATGGAAATAGCCAAGAGTTAAATGTCTCTGGGGAGAAGAAATCAGGCATGGGGGTGGGGCATAAAACTATTGCTTTTTATACACTATAGTACTCTTTATCTTTTTAAACTGTATATTTGTGAGCCTTTTTAAAAATAAAAGTTAAATTTTTAAAAAGTAACAGGCAGTGGGAAGTCCGGATGTGCCCTACTTCACATGGGTGAGAAGGGTCTTGTCGTCCAAGGCAGGTCTTTACTGCCCAGCCTGGTGTGGCTTCCATGCTGGCACTTCGGTATTGGTAGAAGCAGATCAGTTTTGTTTCAACCCTATGAAACCATCAAAGAATTGGACGATCCAAAGATACTTAATCTCTAATTCCAGGATTTTTAAAAAATTTGTAAAATGGGTTTTTTTTATACTTTTCATAATAGTTCCTGATCCACTTCTTAATCTTCGAATTTTCATACCTGTTCTCACCTTTTCCATCTCTTTCAACTCAAAATATTTTCTTTAAATTCTGGGAGATCTTTTCAGATTTTACCTCTGCTCCAAAGACACA
This sequence comes from Neomonachus schauinslandi, assembly GCF_002201575.2. Classification (NCBI taxonomy): domain Eukaryota; kingdom Metazoa; phylum Chordata; class Mammalia; order Carnivora; family Phocidae; genus Neomonachus; species Neomonachus schauinslandi. Next base: position 45,733,444 of record NC_058413.1, read on the forward strand.
ACTTTCCTCTGCTTTCAGCACTTTGTCAGTTTCTCAGAAATGGCCTAGGACTTTTTAGCCCTGAGAGTCAAAGTTAAAGAAAGTGCAGGGTCTTTCCTTCAAGCAGAAAGAAAACCAGGATTATAAAGAGCAATCACCCATGGCAATTGAAATCTAGCTCAAGAGAATGTCCACATTGGACGTAGGTAGTTATATTTATTTAAGTGTTAATTCTGAATTACCATTTTGTGTATATTTAGTAACAATTCAATTATTTTAATACAGGATTTTGATGGGGAAAGTGTAAGTGGCCAAACCAGTGGCTTTCAATCACCCAGGAAGTTTCTAAAAATACTGATGCCTGGGTGGGTCCCCACCTGCAAAGATTCTAATTTAATCTGAACGTAGCATAGGTATAGGAAACTTTCTTTTTTTTTTTTTTAACTCCCCTTGTTATTCTGGCATGCAGCCAAATTTGGGTACCATGACACTAGATCGTGCCCCAGGTGTTCTTGCTCAGTTAAAATGTCTGAGAAAAATAGCTAATTAAGTAACCATAATCCAGGTAAATTCACCTTGTGGCAAATGCCTATACGGCATATGAATTCCTGGAGGAAAACCAGTGGCTCTTGCAGATTTAAACCTCAAAGTGAGAGCAGCTATCACACAGGGATCCCTAAGCCTTCTCCTCAGTTCGCAATAGATTCCCAAAATGGCATGTCAATGGTAGTGTGGCTGACCTGTTACTCTACCACATTTGGGCCTCCTTCCACACAGACAATGCTCATTTCTTGTCAAGTGGTTTGTTTGAACTACAACATTGCCCATTGCAGAGCCACCCTGCTTGCCCACACAACCAGCTTCTCTGCACTCTTTAAGCAAAGAGCTAGATGCTCCGAACATGGGTAATTCTAAGTCCTTTTGTTCTGGTCTGGCACCTTGGATGAACAAAGGTTTCATGGAGCCCATTCCCTATGTGGAATTGGAGGGTGCTTTGTGAGCATATGTGAAATGCCTCTTCAGCAACTGCATGGCATCTGTACCCTGAGATAAGCATGTGTTTGGACGGGATGAATCCAGTCCCTCAGCTGAGATCTGGAATTGGTGATTACAGTCAGCAGTTGGTGCCTATTAGTGAAGCAGGTGAGGCGGCTGTTGAAAGGGGATGGGGTGGGGGTGTGCTGAACCAAGAGCCACGGGTAGAGGTATGTAGAGCACTTCTGAACTGCAGATAGTCAAGGGATAGGTGCCAATGCACTGATCTGGAGCCCAGGTAGAAGAAGCCAGACTGACATGGGGCCACATTGGCCTGATTCCCAGAACAGAATCACCACTGGACCTCCTAGGAATGCAAGGGTGGGCACAGGGAATATGAGAAGGAGCCAGGGAGAAAAGAAAGCCATGATCATCCTCCTATAGACGATCAGCACTCCAGGGTAATTGCTGGAGGAGCAAGGAAAAAAAAAAAAAGAAGACCGGGGCGCCTGGGTGGCTCAGTCGTTAAGCGTCTGCCTTTGGCTCAGGTCATGATCTCAGGGTCCTGGGATCGAGCCCCACATCGGGCTCCCTGCTCGGTGGGAAGCCTGCTTCTCCCTCTCCCACTCCCCCTGCTTGTGTTCCCTCTCTTGCTGTGTCTCTCTCTGTCAAATAAATAAATAAAATTCTTAAAAAAAAAAAAAAAAGACCAGGAACATCTCTGGGGCCATCATGTCTCAGCCAAAGGCCTCCAAGAGCAGGAAGCGGGCCCTTGTGAAATGCCCCAGTCCTAAACCAAAGCCATCAACTCCAGCCACAGCCTACAGCTCCGATGCTGTTCATACCCAGGTAGGATGTCCCAAGCTGCTCCATACCCATTTTGAGTGCAGTCAGGCCATTGTGCAGGAGCCCAGCTCGGACCTGAGCAATAGGGAACACACTCAAAAGGCCCCATGAGTCTGGGCCTGGCAGAGGAAGGAAACCATCAGTGGGTAATGACTATAATCAGAACTAAAGTGGAAACAGAAGGGCATGCCTATTTGGCCCTTTGAAGGCTGGACCAGTTTCTAATTTTCCTTGTTATACTAAAGAACCAACACTTTTGAGCCAATGTGTGAGATGGAACATGGGTGCAAACTCCATCTTAATTATTAATGAAAAATGTGAATTGTTATCCTCCTCCATATATGTCTAAAATAATCCTGATCTATATATATTAGAGAGTCAAACCCAGTCCCCCTAAACCAGTCCCTTTATTTCCACAAATCCCTTGAGCAAGGCCAAAAGCTCCAGAAAAAACACTGTTCATTTCCTTCAAGGTTCTAAGTGCTGAGAAATCTCTAATCTGCAACAGATATTGAACAGAATCACAGAGCTATGAGCTATTAGACCTGAGTTCATTAAACATTTACTGAACACCTACTTTAGGAAGTAGATACTAGGAACTGAGGATAGAAATAAATCATACCCAGTGCCTGCTTCCAGAGGCTCTCTGAAAAAGGAAGGTCATAAACAGATCATTTTGATACAGTATAATGTATGCAAACCACTGAGATATAAGTGATAGAGAGATTGGCCCTACATGAGGAAGGGAGGAGAGAATCAGCAAAGGCTTCATGGAAGAAGTAGCCCTTGAGCCTAACAATGAAGAAAGTAAAATAAAAGTTGAAATGTTAGCAGTGTTACTTTTATAAAATGAAATAAGGTCATTCTTTTTCAGAGCATAATAGAAAAATAATAAATAGTTGGGGAAGTAAACTTCTCCCACCCCAGCTCAACAATTATTTGAACAGAAAAACAAGATGGCAGAAGGTTAAGAGGAATGGCAGCAACATCAGAAACCACGCAAAAATGACCAGTTCATCACTGGTGATGGCCAGAAGGGTGAGATCAGTATGAAGGAGATATGTTTATGCGTCAAACGAGGCTAGCTTACATCTCAGAAATTACAGTAAAACAGCAGCTGTCAAGGCTTGGAGGTGGGGATGTGTAACTATGTGGAGAGCGGGATGATGTAGGCAGCAGAAGAGCTCACGCGAGTCCCCAGGACCCCACAAGAGAGGGTGCTTGGGGAAGAGGCCCAAAGACCTAGTCATTTCACTGCATGTCCTTTGTAAGACAGGGAAGGAAGGAACCTGCTGAGAGCAAGCATGTTTTATTAGAGTGTGGTGGTTGTGAATCTAAGGTCACAGGTCAAGTACGCAAGAAATAGGACTTCACTTTTCCATAACTCAATTTCTTTTTAAGCCCCATTCCACTGAGGTGCTCTTCTTCTTTTTCCCAGAGTTATTACAGAGAACCAGGGCATTGGAGTGGGGGTGGTGATCTGGTCTTAAGTTATTATCTACCCACACTGATACAAGCTCAGATGTTTTTTTTGTTCCCTGTCATTCCCAACTAAACACCCTATATCGGTTCGACTTGTCCAGCCACTTCCATACCACTCCCCAGTGCCTAGGAATTAATTCTGCTCCTCCCACACCATGCTGGGCCTCCACAACTGTGGAGCTGTGTAAGACCTTGTGATATCTATGACAGGCTGGCCAAGGGAAATTATGACCAAGACACACAATGTAGCCATATCTTCTCTGGGGGCTTGCCACTTCTCTGGGGCTCCAGAATGAAACAAATACAGTCGCCCCAGTGAAAGGAACTGTATTAGATTCACTATAAAGCTTCAGTGATTACAGCCAGCAAGCTGTATCCATTCATGTGCCTTCAGATATAAGCATAATGGGTATCTACTGCTGTATAATGAATTACCCCAAAACTTAAAGGCAAGGAACATTTATTATCTCACAATTTCTGCAGTTCAGGAATTTAAGAGTGGCTTAGCTCAGTGGTTGTGGCTGAGATGCTCTCATGACGTTGCAGTCAAGATGTCAGCTGGGCTGCATTCATCTGAAGGCTTGACTGTGAGAACTCACTTTTAAGAAGGCTCACTCAGACATTTGGGAAGTTAATGCTTGTTTGTTGGCAGAAGGCCTCAGTTCCTCACTGCGTAAACCTCTTCACAGGGCTGCTTGAGTATCCTCACAACACGGCAGCTGCTCCCCCAGAGTGAATGATCCAACAGAGAAAACAAGGAGGAAGCCATAGTGCCTTTTATATCATAATCTCAGAAATCACTCATGGTCACTTCTGCCACATTCTCTACTCATTAGAAACAAATCATTATGTCAAGTCCACACTCAAAGGCAGAGGAATTAGATTCCACCTTGTGAAAGAAGGAGTACAAACAAAGGTGTGGTCGTATTTTAAAACAGGCACAATAAGTAACAGGAAAAAACTCAGCTTGAAAAACAAAGGAGATGTATTGACTTATTAACTAGAATTCAGAGATAGGACAAATTGCAAGATATTGATTGATCCAGTGCCTCACTGCAGTAAGTCATCAACGATCTAGTATCTTTCTGACTCTTTGCTTGATTATTTTGATCATTCAAAATATCATTCTAAAGTTGGCTTTCCTCATGGTCACAGGATGGCTGCCAACAGAATTGAGGCATATGTGCTTCCTTGTTCATTACTAGCCAGAGAAAGAAGGCTGAACTCCTCCAATCATAAGACAAAAGTCTCCTGTGGTCAGGGAACACTCACATGCTGATTGGTTTAGATCTGGTCTACCTGAGCCAATCACTGCAGCATGGGGGTGGCACTACCTGACTGGTTTAGACCTGGATTTGGGGATTAGTCATTCCCTCCCAAATCTTAGAGTTTCCACAAGGAGTAAGGGAGATTGCAAATGCAGGGGAAGAATACAGTGTTTACCACCTAAGGGCTAGGCAGAGGGCAGACTGGTAAGCAAAGTGCTGGCTCCAGGAGAGCTAATGTTAATAACCAGAGTTCAACCCTCTGAGTTGCAGAGAAACTGGAAGTCATCCTCTCACTCAGCCACCCTGCCTACAGCACTCAAGACCCAGACAACCCACCCAGAGGAGATGCAGCTAGGTCAACAAGCTTCTCCTCTGGGAGAAGCAAATAGTCCATAAGCATGAATACATCAGTCACCTTAAGTTCCATCACTTGAATCGTAAGATTCCAAGAGCTCAGGCTCAAGGGGTTAGAACTAAAATTGGGAAGGAGTTGGAGTAAAGAAAACGAATAGAGGGGGACATTCACTCAGGCCATTCTCACCAAGCCTCTTCCTCCTGGCCCCCCACATAGCCTCCCTCTCTAATTGCATTAAGGCCATCATGGGATATCCCAATTTACAAGGGCCCTAAGCCTCAGTGTTGGGCACACACAGATAGGGGCTCACTCTGTCGGGCCCTGTGTCACTCTTCTAGGGCTGCTATAACTTTGTTAAGTAGCACAAGCTGTATGGCTTTAAAAAACAGAAATTTATTCTCTCACAGTTCTGGAGGCTAGCAGTCCGAAATCAAGGTGTTGGGAGGGATACACTTCCTCTTAGATGCTGGGTAGCATCAATCCCTCCTTGCCTCATCCCTGCTTTTGGTGGTGGTCAGAAATCCTCACCAGTACTTGATGCAACCGCATCACTCCGATCCACCCATCGTCCCATGGCCTTCTCCCCCTGTGTCAGTCTACACATGGTGTTTTCCTTTTCTTACAAGGACACCAGTCATACGGGATTAGGGCCCACCCACCCTAATGATCTCAACTTGATGACATCTGCCAAGATCCTGTTTCCAAATAAGGTCACATTCACAGGTACTGGGGGACTAGGGACTTCAATGGGTGGGGGCGGGGGGACAGAGTTCAGCCCACAGCAGGCCCCCCTCATTCATTCCTCCCCTGGTGCTGGTGGCAATAACTGATGGACAGCTCCAGTCCTTTCCCTTAAGGGACAATCATGTATTGCCCAGTCTAGTCACCCTAACTGGACTTGGAAGGCAGAGCGAGGGGACATCCTGTCTGCTGATCCTTCAAGAATATAATACACTGGCTCACGCATGGCCGCAGAGCTAGGCATTCTCCGTTGAATCACTGTGTCTGTGTACTAAACGCCTACGTGGTTTGTGGCTTCCGGAACCTGGGACTTGTACCCAAGCTGCAGTCAGGCTGTGGTGATTAATATAAACCTAGCCTCACTCTCCTCTCAGGGCCTTGGTTTCCTCATCTGTAAAGTCTAGAGACCTCTAGTATCTGACAGGGACTATAGAGTGGGCACATCTGGCCCCAAGCAGTTCCACAGTTAATATATGGCCATGTCGTGGGTGTCCCGTGAGACCTGCAGGAAGGCTCATCAGAGCTCTTAAAGCATCCCCTGGGGACAGCGTGTATGCTAGTCTGCAGATTCCAAGCTGAGATAATAAAGAAGCTACCACTCTTCTCTTCCCAGGAGCCAGTGCTTTGTATTCATACAGGATATCTTGACATCCAGCAGACACCCGTTCACACACATATAAAAAAATCATAGAGAGCAAAATGCAGGGCAAAATGTCTGACTCACAGAAGAGTCGGGTTAGTTCACTCTGCGGAATCATTCAGCAGACAGTGGTCTCATGGCTTCAGTTGGGCAACTGCATGAAAGCTAAACAGCTTTCCCTACAGAAGGAGAAGAATCTGGGACCCAGCAGGACAGAAACTGGAACCACACACAGTCACAGAGGCCTGCGAGGGTGGGCAGGGGCATCCAAGAACCACATCCAAGGCCACGGTCCTTTTGGGCAGCCACATCAAATCCATCCATCAGCAATGAGCCCATTCAGGAAGGCCCTGCTGAGGGCCAGGGATGGAGAGCATAGGACCCAACTCTAAGGAAGGAGCACTGAGAGGACGAGGCAGAGAATCAGGACCCAGGCATGCAGGGTCAGGGCTCCCAGCCCAACCTGGATGTCCATACCCAGCAAAGAATCTGATGGGATGAATGCTGATTGAATTGGGGTGGAGTGGCAGAGTGGTGGGGCCTGGGAGGTGGGGGTGGGGAGCAGGGAGAGGAGGAATTCAAAGCAAGCCATGTGGCAAAGGGCAGGAGATCCTTTGACTTGGTGGCTCTGGAGCCTCAGGGCTCCCCCAGGCATGTGAAATATCAGGTCCCCGAGTAGCAATTCCAAACCCACCCATGAGTCCTCTGGGCCAAGTGGGATGGGTCCAGACAGGCCTGGAGGGCGGAGACAGACACTGCACCCATTCGACCTATTCTTCTGGGGTCCCAAGAGAGGGCATCCCTGCTCCACCCACCTCCAACCAATCTTCACCACACCCCATCTGTGGGTAAAAAGCAGTGTCGGCAGAAAATAAGATCTGGAATCAGATGACTAGACTTGAATCCTGGCCCTGAATTCATCAGCTTTGTAATGCTGTGCAAATTATGTAACCCGACTGAGTCATTATATCGTCATCTGCAAAAGGGAAAATAATCGTACCTGCTTCCCAGGGTTTTGTGAGGAATCAGTGAAATGATGGATGGAAGTAGTTCAGGTGGTTACCATAGTGCCCGACACACAATATGCTAAATAGGTATATATTCCCTCTCTCATGTAAAAATGCGTAGCGCTTGTGCGGAAGGTAAGGACTGTCTGAAGGACAGAATCCAGAGGCAGGCTAAAAATCCCTCAGCTTCACAGTTAAAATTGCATGCAGCCGATGGCACTTGACGCCCCCCAAGACTGTTTCATGTCTCAAAATAAGAAAAGCAGAAAACAGGTCTCTTTCTCCAGGTCAAAAGAGGCTGTCATCCCAGTAACCGTAGTTCTGGGGGAAGATGCCCTCTTCACGCCTCACTCACTTGTCCCCAACTAATTATTTTTTTAAAGATTTTATTTGTTTGTTTGACAGGCAGTGGGAGAGGGAGAAGCAGGCTCCCCGCTGAGCAAAGAGCCTGATGTGGGACTCGATCCCAGGACCCCGGGATCATGACCTGAGCCAAAGGCAGACGCTTAACGACTGAGCCACCCAGGTGCCCCGTTGCTTGTCCCCAGCTAATTAACTGATCTCGCTGTGACCCCAGGAGACTGACTACTGTCCCTCCTCCACCGTGGGACATGGGAGGGGAGCATATCTCAGGGAAGACTCTGCTTGTAACCCCTCACCTCTCTCCCCTCCCACTGAAAACAAAATGAGATGCCAAAAGATGTGTTTCCCCCTTGCAGAACCTGAACAGCCCCAAAAACATGCTGCTCAGAGACATGGCCTGGCATTATGGGAGCCGAACAGTGCAGATGAGTATTATGGTAGACTCCCTAAAGATGTCCATGTCCTAAGCCCCAAAACCTACAAATATGTCACCTTCCATGATAAAGAGAACTTTGCAGATGTAATTGAGTGAAGGATCAAGATGAGTAGCCTGGGCTAAGCAGGTGGGCCCAATGTAATCACGAGAGTCCTTATATGAGAGAGGCACGAGGGTCAGGATCACACAGGGAGGTGTGATGATGCAATCAGAAATCAGAGTCATGTCCCAGGAGCCAAGGAATGCCTTGAGTCTCTAAAACCTGAAAAAGGCAAGGAGTGGATTCTCCCCTAGAACTTGGAAGAAACACAGCCTTTGATTTTAGCCCCATAAGACTTGTTGCAGACTTCTGGCCTCCAAAACGGTAAGATAATAAGCTTGAGTTGTTTGAAGCAGTGGGGTTTGTAGCGTTTGGTTAAGCAGTAACTGGAAACTGCTGAAAGACCCAAAGAGGTAAAACCCAGAGTTACACAGCTAGTACCTGGAGGGGCTGCAACGGGGCTCATTCTCCTCGCACTCCTGTACTCTGGGGTACCCAGAAGCCAAGAGCTCTGTCCAAGGGGAGAAGGAACAGCTCTGCATGGTGCACGTACCGCTCCAGGGCTGGGGACTGGTTACACCTCTGCCAGTCCTTACTATTACTGAACTACCTTCTTCCCCCTGCTCGCCCCGCAGCCTCCCTCCCAGGGATTGCAGGGTGGCAGACAGGGAAGAGTGAGAGGACCAACTGGAATCAAAGAGCATTTTCCTTTGTGATCCGCTGCTCCCCAGCCACCACTATCTTTATAACAGATCACTGTCTGCAGCAACAAGGTCTGATAGCCTAAAACAGTAAACAGCTGACAAACAATATCTAAAGTGTGAGTTCTGCCATTTTTAAAACTGCCTACAAATGGTTAAAGGCCAAATTTTTTTTTTGCTTTTTTTTAAAAAAAGATTTTATTTATTTGAGAGAGAGAGCGAGATCATGAGCGGGGGGGGAGGGGTAGAGGGAGAATTAGACTCCCCGCTTGATGCGGGACTCGATCCCAGGACTCCAGGATCATGACCTAAGCCGAAGGCAGATGCTTAACCAAATGAGCCACCCAGGTGCCTTTTCTTTTCTTTTTCTTTTCTTTTTTTTTTTTTTTTTAAGAGAAACATGATTCATGCAAGTATAGCATTTTAGGGCTGCAGACTTTAACTGAGTACCTACTGCTCAGCTGTATTTATATATTTGGATCCTACCATATTTCAGAAAGACTTAGTACATACATACTGCAAATGCCTTTCTGAGCAGGGGGCTGTGTGGTGGATCAGAGGCCGAAGCTGTGTATGTGGAGGAAAGAGCCATTGCCCAGGGGCCAGGAACTCAAAAGTCTGGTTCTTAGCTCTGCTAACTTGAGTGTGATCTGAGTTCACTCACTTCCCTCCATGCTGCTACAGCGGGAGGCAGGCCAAAGGAGAGGTTGAGTCAGAGATCTTGGCTGCAAACAACAGAAAGAGCTCTGGTTAAGTTAAGTGAAGGGAATTTACTGGAAGGCTCAGAATCAAGGGAACTTGGAACCCCGGGGCTCAGTCTGAACCTGGTAGAACCCAAAGTAGCCTCGTCACTGGAAATCCAGGCAACACACTGATAGCTACGGCCCAGTCAGCAAGAGGGTGCTATTGCATCTAAAACCTCCCACCCTTCCAGCTTAGTCTTGCAACATGTGCTCCAAACTCTCAGGGGGAAAAAAAAAAAAATCCACCCCACTGACTAAAGTCCAGTCACAAAGCATCCCCGCGTATACCTGGGTACCCAGTGGAAAGATTTTGGAGTCTTTGGCTTTTACAATGGAGGGCACAATGGCTGACCATGTGAGGAAGGTAATTCCTTTACAGTGGTGGTCCTCAAAATGTGGTCTCGGACCAGCAGCATCACTAACTGACAACTTTTTAGAAATGCACATTATTAGGCCCCACCATAGACCCATTGAATCAGAAACGGGGGTGGGGCCCAGCCATCTGTTTCAACAAGTCCTCCGGGTAATAGTGAAACACACCAGTTTGAGAACCGCTGCCCCACAGGAAATCCAAATGCTGCTTAAAAGGTTGGCTGTCAGCCATCAAACCAAAACTTAACTGCCCAGTATGTAGGTTAAAAGTCAGAGGTTGGAGGGAGACTGGCAAGAAAAGTAAATAAAATATTGGGAGAAAGGGCACCTATTTTTGTCCTTATTGATGTGTGTGTACACACAGCTTCACAACAAATCCCCAGCCCCTCCTTCCAACCACCTTGCAGCCCTTTAACCTCTCCTACAAAAATTCTGGACCCTCCTGTTTCTCAGCCCCCACTCCAGCCTCCTTCCGTCCTCCCTCAAATTATTCAACCCCCAGGAAGTGGTCTCCTACTCTGCAAATCTAAAACCGTCCGTTGAGACCCTTGCAAGCAAAGAGATCACTGTCCTCTGACCTAAGAAATGTTCATCAGTTCCCCTCTGCCCCAGCATGGAGAAGCTGGCTCGATGGCTTAGGGTCCTCTTAAAGCCCTGGCAGCTCAGCCAGGCGAGAACTGATGGAAGGGTCATCTGGAAGTTTTAGACTGAGCTGGGGGGGACATCATGTGGCCATATCCGGTATGACACATCAAGCCAGGGGGTTCTGTTCTCTATGTGGTGGTATTTTGTAAAGACTATGAAGCAGTAACAATGTTAAGGATATTTTTGAGAATTAAACTAAAGGTCACCCACAATTATGCCAACAGGATTATTTGTATTCCTTCGGTTAAATATTTTCTGACCATTACAACCACAACACCCAGTCCAGTGTGCCCCCCTTTCTTGTCCATGGACATATGATCATCGGCATTTTCGATGCTCATTCGAGGAGTCTGCAATCATTCTCAATGATCATCAGAAGCAGACCCTCAAATTTTAGTGCAATGCAATGGAATGAAAAGGCACTGGATTTGGGGAGGCATGTGGTTAAGAGCTTGAGTGACACAGGCTGGGGTTCAAAACCCCACTTTGCTACTTACTGGCTGTGTGATCTTGGGCATGTTTCTTACCCCTTCTGCATCAGGAAGAAGAATATTACCTACTGTACAGCATTGTTATGAGAAGTGAGTAACCGTGTGAGAGGACACTTACCCCAGAGCCTGGCCACAGCCCTAATAATAGCATCATTACTGTCACTTTAAATGCATCCCCACTGGAACCATCTCAACTCCTGACAGCCGAAGACCTCTCGTGGGTGGGATCCCTGAATCTGCAAATCTATGAGTTGACTCATACCTGGAAAAAACATAAAATAAGGCAGCCTAGACTTTAGCAACTAGGACCTTTGGAACAGGCAAACAGGATTCCAGGCCAGGGGTCCTTTGTCCCACTCCTCAGTGTCACTACCAAGCTATGTGTCCCTGGGCCACGCTCCTCCCAGTTGCTGCAGGCCCCAGGTTCCTCACCTACAAAGAAGCAAAGAGATTCCCTATCACTACCTTCATGTAAAATATAGTGTGCTCAGAAAAGTGGAAATGAGCTTAGGATTCTGTCCAGGACACATTACCCTACAAGGCACTTAAGATTCATTCAAGGGCAACTTGACCTGTCTGCCTGAGATCTGCTGTATACTCTGCCCAGAAATTTCCTTCTACAGGAATTATCGAGCTACCAAGTAAGCCCCAAGAAACAAAAGAAAACAGAGGGAAGAAAAACCCAGAGACTAGTAGAAGAGTCTGTGAGGGGGTTCTCGCCCCCTGGCATTTTCCAGAGAGCTAGACAACCACTTAGGGAACAAGTCCTTGTGAGATCCCCTGCATGTGTCAGGCCAGGGGATCAAAGATACGTCAGGCCCTGCCTCCGTCCTCAAGATCTCATATTTTTGTAGAGGATAGGTATCAGAGAGACATAGACATGTTATACCAACAACTCTTTTTTTTTTTAAAGATTTATTTATTTGAGAGAGCGCAAGAGTGAGAGAGAAAGAGAACAGAGGGAGAGGGAGAAGCAGATTCCCTGCTGAGCAGGGAGCCCGACGTGGGGCTCAATCCCAGGACCCTGAGATCAGGACCTGAGCCAAAGACAGATGCTTAACCAACTGAGCCACCCAGGCGCCCCTCTACCAACAACTCTTGATAATTTCATAAGTGCTGGAATACAGTGATGTTCAAAGTGCAACAGGAATGGAGAAGTGAGCTGTTAATTCTGCCCTGACTCGTCAGGGGAGGCTTCACAGAGGAGATGTCCTTTGAAAGAGGGTCCGAGTACAGGTGGAGAGGCTAAAGCAGGGCTGGATCCATCAGAAAGCTGTTTAGTCTACTGAGCACCGTAAGGCCTGAACTAGGACAGGGCCCGGGCTAGAGCGGAGGGAAGGGGCACGTCAGAAATGTCTGGGAGAACAAGTTAAAATTGAGATTCCCAGGCCCTGCCCAGAGACCCAGATCTAGTAGGTCTGAGGGGCCCAAGAATCTGAAGAGTTTGCAAGTCCCTCCCTGTGGGTGATGCTGCTACAGATAATCCACATACCTACTGTGCTCATTAATCCCACAATCATCCTAGTCATCCCTCCTGTGGCGTCTGTGGCCTCTGACTGAAAGATTCTTCCCATTCTGCTCTCATTTGGCAAATGCCTTCTCCTTCAAGACCTGGTAGCTCAAGCACTAATAGGGAAAGCCTTGTAGAGGATACTGTTTTGTGCCAGGCACCAAATTACTGCTTTCTATGGGTTACTTCATTCAATCCTCAAAACAATCCTATACAGTAGGACTGCTAATAAGCCCCATTTTACAGATGAGGAAACTGAGGCACAAGACAGCTAAGTAACTGACCCATGGTCCTACTGCTGGGATATGTGTTTTGTCTGCATCCCCCAGCGGACTGCTCACAGGATGAGGCTGAAGTTCTGTCTCTGTGGCCCCGGAGCCCGGAGCCAGGGACAGGGCACACAGTTGTTTAGTAAACACCTGTCAACAAACACTACCTCCTTCCATCTGTGACTCTCAGCCAGTGTCCAGGCAACAAGTCTTCCCTCTCCTGCTCTCTTTCCTGTCCTCCCCACTGCCCTCTCCTCTCCTTTTTCTTTGGGGGGGGGGGGGTTGGGGGGGTAAGGGCACAGCAGAGACTGGGACCCCCTTCCCTCCAGGTCCTGGTGCCTCCAGAAGTATTCAGCAGCGCCTGAGCACAGCCCGCCTGTTGTTGACTGAGTGACGGGAGTACCAAGGAATGTGCTCTCCCTTGTTTGTTGAACCTTTCTAAATTGGTAATCTCAGAGCTGGAGCGCTCTCCTCTCTCAGCTGCCGGGCTGGTCTCCCCCAAGTCTCCACCTCCGTGGTACTTCTCCCCAGCAGCTGCTCTTGCTCTGGCTCTTTATTGGGCCTCCTTTTTGCTCCCCACCCTGCATTCTTTCTACCTTCCCTTCCCTTTTTACTTCCCACTTCTCCCTAGGTTTTTCTTTCTCCTTCCTTCTCTCCCCCTTCCCCACCTCCCTGCCTCTCTGCCGCTGCTTCTCTCTCTCTCTCTCTCTCTCTCTCTGCTGATCTCTGTGTCTGTTTCTGTCTCTACTTCTCTGGCTCTTTCTGTTGATCTGTATGTGTCTCTCACTGTCTCTCTCCGCCGCTCTCTCCTCTCCTCTCCCCTCTTCCATCTACTCTCCTTCTCCCCTTCCCTTCAGCTCCCTTCCCCCAAATGCAGCACTGTTTCCTCCCTGGCTTCTCCCACACTCTCCCAGGGAGGTCGGTCAGCTGCCCTGGCTCCCGGCTCTCTCTGCGTCAGAGCTTCCAGGCCCATGGGGATTCTGGGCCTTTCCCTCCAGCATCCTCAACCTGCGTCCCTCTGGCCCCTTTCTCCTGTGAGTCCTCATTACTGCCTTCTCACCTCTAACTGTGCCCCGCCTCGCTCCCGAGGGCCGCCTCCTTCGCCCTGCTGGGGACCTTCTCCCCGCGCTCCCCACACTCTGCCTCCCCAGCTCCCTTCAGTCGGCAAAAAAAGAAAAAAAAATTAAAAAGGCCCATCCTTCCCCCACCCTTCTGCTGCCCTCAGACTAACTGCACAAGTCTGGAGGGGAGCCGAAGGGGCCCGGTCCCATCTGGAAGGCACCCAAGCGAGAGGCGGAGGGGCCTCCTGCGCCCACCCTGCCCGGCCGCATCTTTTCCCGGCAGCCGCACCCGGGCCTCCAGGGCCTAACTGACTCGCTGAGGCCCAAGGATTTCCTGCTGCTCCCGCCAACGCCCCTCTGATGGTTGGAGCCTGGGGGCGGTGGGGTGGGGGCGCACTACGCTCCCACTCTGGCCCGGGAGGCCGTGAGCTCTGCAGGGCTCACCGAAAGGCTCAGATCCTCAGCGAATTCACGACTGTTCCTGCACTGGCCTCCTCCCTGCCTACAGCCGAGCTGCTTGCAGAACCTTTGCTCCGGGGACAGAAGCTGTCAGGGGGCTTCCAAACTGGCTTAGGGTGACGGTGGGGGGCCCACAGGGGGCCTCGCCAGGGAGCCTAAAGATCCAGCTGCGAGAGGAGAGCCTTTAGAGCCAGTCGGGAAACCTTCAAGCAGTTCACTGCGTCCTTTCTTCAATAAACACTTAACCGAGAGCCCAAGATGTGCCACCGCCTGGGTGTCAGAGATAAGAGAACACCGCCTCTGCCCTCTAGGGCTGGTGGGAGAGAGCAGTGGGAGTGGCAGTCACTGAAATGGATAATTACGGGAGGAGCCGTTTATTGAGCACGTATTAAACGCTGTCAGCTGGTTTAAGCATCTGACATTTCAATCCTCATTGTATGGATGAAGAAACAGGATCAGTTAACTGCACAGCTAACAAACAGTGGAGCTAGGATTAGTAAACTGCCAAATTGACTCCAAATGACTGCCTCCTTTTTTTTTTTTTTTAAGATTTTATTTATTTATTTATTTGACAGAGAGAGACACAGCGAGAGAGGGAACACAAGCAGGGGGAGTGGGAGAGGGAGAAGCAGGCTCCCCGCAGAGCAGGGAGCCCGATGCGGGACTCGATCCCAGGACCCTGGGATCATGACCTGAGCTGAAGGCAGTCACTTAACCAACTGAGCCACCCAGGCGCCCGCCTCCTTTTTTTTTTTTTTTTACAGATTTTATTTATTTATTTGTCAGAGAGAGAGAGAGCACAAGCAGGGGGAGGGGTAAGGGGAGGCAGAGGGAGAAGCAGGCTCCCCACGGAGCAAGGAACCCCATGTGGGACTCCATCCCAGGACCCCAGGATCATGGCCTGAGCCGAAGGCAGCTGCTCAACCGGCTGAGCCACCCAGGCATCCCCAAATGGCTGCCTCCTACTGAACAAGTTACCATGGGTCAAGTCACCTACACCTACACTCATTGGGGTTGGGGGTACAAGTGGGCAAAACGGAGGGGAAGGCTTCAAAGGCCAGGTGAAGGCTGCTTGGTGTTTGAAGGAAGAATAGGAGCTCCCCTGACCACCAGAGTACAAGGGAAATTCAGGCCCAGGAGTGCAGTGTGCCATCTCCTGTGATTTGTGTAAATTTTTTCTCTGATGAAATTTTTAAAATCTGAAATAATTTCTGGCCACTAAAAAGTTGTAAATAACTTAGTTAATACTTAATTCAGAAATTCCCTTAGGGTCCCCACATGATTGGGCTCCCAAAACATGCCAATTCACATTTAACAGTAATAGTAAAGTCAACTTTAAAGAAAGGACCAAAAAAATCATCCAAACATGGCTTTTTAGTTGCTTTTGTTTTCTGCCAATTCCTGTCAGTACATGCACGAACACTTTGCCGTATTGGAAGGTGACTCTGTAGTTTGCTCCGTCAGCTAGCGTGGCCACGCGATCATGAGGGTCCCTGATGGGATTTACAGATGTTCCCTAAGTGGCTGTTTTAGCATTGGTAAAGTTTCCCTGGGTCGCTTTTTTTGTGGAAGAGAATCTAATATCCCTACGGAAATCATTGGTTTCCTGCTTTACAAAGAAGACACGTCCGGCATATATGTACCTGCTTCAGGGAACTGTCTTCACAGAGGATGCTGAGAGTCCTTGCCTGGCAGCCAAGACCCAGGCCTCCTTCCCAAATGAATCTTTTGCTCCCCAAACCTCTGCTAGCGTCAAGCAGCCATGCGGACCCCATGTTCTTAGAACATGCCAGGTACGCTCTCATCTCCAGGTCTTTGCCCTTCCCTGCCCTCTGCCTCCAATATCTTCCTCTCCTCTCTGCTTTCCTCAGATTCTGTAGGATCCAGAGGAAGTCCCATTTTGTCAATAAAGCTTTTTCCAAATCTTCAGGGATTTTTCCTGCCTCTGAACCCCACCGGTTCTAACAATCAATACCACTCATTGCTTTGTGTTGCTGTATCACTTACAGGCACGCTCCGTCTCCTAGATTGGAAGATCTTAAAGTCAAGGGCTAGATCTTGTTTCTCCTCCTTGGCCTTCTGCTCACGGCTAACCCTTTGCCGATGTGTGTTGATTATAATGATGCGGGTCATATGTGATACAAAACACTAGCATTTCTAGCCATAAGAGAAGAGCATGGACTCAGAGGTCAGACTGAGCCAGATTCAAATCCTAATGCATCCACTGACTCATGAGGTGACCTTGGGAAATCCTCTGAACCTCTCTGAGCCTTAGTTTCCTTATCTGTAAAGTGGGGACAATAAAAGCGTTATTGGGAGAGTCTAATAAGGTAAGGCTTAGTACGATTTAAAAGTGCTTACTACATATTAAGCACTGAATACATAGTAATGAAAAATAACAGAATAGAGTTTGCAAATAGATCTAAAAGAGCATTAGCTTAATAAAAGTCATACTCTACCAACATAATAAAATTACTCATGAAAGAATTTCACATTAAAAACTAGTGACAGGATGCCCGGGTGGCTCAGTCAGCTAAGTGTCTGCCTTCGGCTCAGGTCACGATCTCAGAGTCCTGGGATCGAGTCCCGTGCGTCGGGCTCCCTGCTTCTCCCTCTGCCCCTCCCCCTGCTCATGCGCTCGCTCGCTCTCTCTCTGACAAATAAAATCTTTAAAATAAATAAATAAATAAAAACTACTGACAACTGAGTGGTTCTAGGGACTTTGTTTGCACTTGCGTGGAATTCCATGGTTCTGGGATTTCACGACCCAGTGCCAAATGTCTGTGACCCCCTGCTCATGGTTACCAAGGATATACTAATTTGAACAGTCCTTACATTGTTTCAGATTTCTGAATGACCTGCCAAGCTAACTCAGTCTCCTAGAATGTTGGAAGTGGGAGCTACTCTGGGGAGAGCCCACCCGCCCTCCCCCTATGCGCAAGGAGGCAGCCCTCACCTAGTCATCGGGCAGGTGTGTGGCAGAGCCGGAATTCTGAACCCCAGTATCCCAACCTCCAGCTCAGAGCCCCACATTCACCACATCATGCTGATTCCTTGGAGCATGAGCTCCTCCAGGATTACCCCAGACACTGGGATTTGATCTCAAAGGGTGTTTATTCCCACTAGTGCCCCCTGAATGGCTGTGCTTATAGGCTACAGGTAAGAGTGTGGCTTGTTCAGACGCTTTTAAATGTAAAACAATTCTGCTAAAACCTTTGACCTCCTCCAGTGACTGCTATCTAAATTCCCCAGTTTCTGATAGAATAGTTCAGGAAAAAAGCTGCTGAGCGAGAGTTGCAATGTCCATCTTCGCAAGGGTTCCTGCTCAGCGTTTGAATCCAGCCTCCATGCTGTAACCGGACTGGAATATTAAAGAGTCCCCAGACCGCCTGGGATTCATATGCAGAGACACTTTTGTGCATGGAAGCAAACAGCATGAGAAGGTCTGCATAGAAGCAGGCCATGCAGCTGGCACAGCCTGGACCCAGATAGGCGGTCTCTCACTGCTGCAGTTTCACCTAGGAGTAAAGCAGATGAAAAAGAAATGTTTGTTGAATGAATAACCAATTCCCAAAGATGGAATTCGGTAATTACCCACAGCACCATCAGTCATTTCTGGGCGAGGAAAATTTCACGAACAGAATTGTCACCCACCTGGCTGACAGGGCAGAGCTTGGTTCCTGTCTCAGTGTTCTCGGGCTTTCTCAGATGACAGACGGTAGGAGTTCCTGGCATATAGAACTTGCAATAAAATTTGCCCAGTGGTGCATCTTGCCTGAATCAAATTGAACAGTCATGAAGTCCCCATTAAGGCACTTGGCAGAGAGGGTCCAACCCTGCTGAGCAGAAACATGCCTTGATTGATGAAGAAGCCCCATCAAATTTCAGACCCAGACTAGACCCAGCTGAAGCTCCCTTCCGTCCCTCATCTATGAAATCAGCCATCGCTCATTCTGAGAATCAAGCAGATCTGCTTCTGGCTCACTGTCACTTTATCACAAGCCAGCCCTGACCTCATCCCCACACATGTGACCTCAGAGCCTTTCACTCATGATTCATGGCCCACACACCTGACAGAATAACTGAGTGCTAGTGCATTACCCTAGCTGACACAGCAGGCTCCAGAATCCACAATGCCACCTCCTTTAGAGATCAGGATATGTGCTGTTCCTCCCAAGCTAACTTTCTGGGTCTATTGCTTTGCATCTACAGATGCATAGAATCCCAGCTGCGCCCATTTGTCGAATGCTTACCATGTGCCAGGGGCTAAGCTAAACACTTTATAAGTATTATCTTCCTAATAGCTGAATGAAGAAGATTTTATTATATCCATTTTAAATGTGTGGAACACAGAAGCTCAAAGATTAAGTAACTGGTCTGAGGTCCTACAACTAACAGGTGGCGGAGCTAGGATCAGTGCCCAGATGTGTCTGACTCCAGGTCCCAAGCTTGGACCCTCTGGGCTCTACAGCAGCCTCTGTCACATCGTCTGTCATTGCCAAAGTACAGCCTCGTGCACCCCTGCGTGAAGACCCGGCAGGGAGGACTGGAGGCAGCTGGAACTGGTCCCTAGCCTAGCCCCATGCATCCATCCATTCATCCATTCAGCAGATGTGGCTAACTACTGTGGGCCAGGGTCTGCGGCAGGAATAAAGAGCACAGGGGTCTTGCCCTCAGCATGAGGACTTCAAAAGACAAACGAGGACATCTTTTGGAAGCTGCTCCATCTGTGACCCATGTGTGTTCACTTTTACCTCCAGGGGTCATCTTTACCAGGAGCTCTAGGGTTGGACCAAGTTGGTTCTTGAGACCTGGATGACGTGAAGCCCAGAGCACAGGGCCAAGTGTCACTGCCGTTGATCCTATGGCAGATCTTTGTCCCAGGGGAACTCAGATAGTGGAGTCATCCAAACCTCTCCTTTCCACCTGTCTGGAATTGAGTTCTGGCGACACCCTTGAATGACTCGCTAGTAGCAATATTCCTGGAGCCCTTACAATTCAAATGAAAGTATCTGGTGTTTCTCGAGTTACTGTCTTTACCTGACACAGAAGGGCTGGAAGACCCTGGACAAGTTCTGCGTAATGCACTCTACCACCCCCTTAACCCTCCCATACTGCTAATGATATTTTCTTCCTTCTCGACAACTGTGACTTACTCTTGAGCTCAAGTCCCACCAAGTCTGTGTGCACCCTCCCAGAAGACTGTACTTCTTACAACAAATGGAACATGAAGTGGGCACAAGATGTTTGTAATAATTTCTCTGTGTCCAGAAATTACATTCACTTGTACTTCAGTTCCTCTTGTTAAGGATAGAGAAAGCTTGCCCAGAGGATCACTCCAATTTCTCGCCCAGGGGCAGAAACTCAAGGAGCTTGATGGAGCTCACATGAGGCAGTTCAGGCCTAGAGCTGCAGACAAATGACTTCTGTCTTCACCCACTCAGACCAAGTGGGTCATTCCAGCTACGGGGTGCAAAACCATTGTGTTCTTGTGCAAAGTACCAACATACTACTGATGTTTCTTTTACTTCTCTAGAAGCTATAGAAAGAAAATTGCATATGGTGATACAGCCTTTGTGGGGAACAAATGCACTTCTTAAAAGTTACCCTATATTTACCCCAAAGATACAAATGTAGGGATCCGAAGGGGTACGTGCACCCCGATGTTTATAGCAGCAATGTCCACAATAGCCAAACTGTGGAAAGAGCCAAGATGTCCGTCGACAGATGAATGGATAAAGAAGATGTGGTATATATATACAATGGAATATTATGCAGCCATCAAAAGGAATGAGATCTTGCCATTTGCAACGACGTGGTTGGAACTGGAGGGTATTATCCTGAGCGAAATAAGTCAAACAGAGAAAGACATGTATCATATGACCTCACTGATATGAGGAATTCTTTTCTTTTTTTTTAAAGATTTTATTTATTTGACAGAGAGAGACACAGCGAGAGAGGGAACACAAGCAGGGGGAGTGGGAGAGGGAGAAGCAGGCTTCCCACAGAGCAGGGAGCCCAACGCAGGGCTCGATCCCAGGACCTGGGATCATGACCTGAGCCAAAGGCAGATGCTTAACGACTGAGCCACCCAGGCGCCCCTGATATGAGGAATTCTTAATCTCAGGAAACAAACTGGGGGTTGCTGGAGTGGGGGGTGGGGTGGGAGGGATGGGGTGACTGGGTGATAGACACTGGGGAGGGTATGTGCTCTGGTAAGCGCTGTGAATTGTGCAAGACTGTTGAATCTCAGATCTGTACCTCTGAAACAAATAATGCAATATATGTTAAGAAAAAAAAAAAGAAGAAGATAGCAGGAGGGGAAGAATGAAGGGGGGGAAATCGGAGGGGGAGACGAACCATGAGAGACGATGGACTCTGAAAAACAAACTGAGGGTTCTAGAGGGGAGGGGGGTGGGAGGATGGGTTAGCCTGGTGGTGGGTATTGAGGAGGGCACGTTCTGCATGGAGCACTGGGTGTTATGCACAAACAATGAATCATGGAACACTACATCTAAAACTAATGATGTAATGTATGGTGATTAACATAACAATAAAAAATTTATTTAAAAAAAAGTTACCCTAAAGAATTAACGGCAGCTGTACACAGAGATGTCTATCGCTATGTTATATTTATGTAACAGGGAAAAAATGTAGGCAACAAGTGTAAGTAAATTATAATACATCCATTGGAGGAATACCAAGCAGTCATTAAAAACCATGCACAAGGATATCTAAAAATATGGCAAAATATTTACTATAGATTGTTAAAAGTAAAAGGTTACCTAGTATATACGGCATCATCCTAATTTTGCACATGAAAGAGGTTTATGGCATATATACAAGGGAAGAAAATGGGTATCCGGGTGGCTCAGTCATTAAGCATCTGCCTTCGGCTCAGGTCATGATCCCACGGTCCTTGGATCAAGCCCTGCATTGGGCTCCCTACTCAGCGGGAAGCCTGCTTCTCCCTCTCCCACTCTCCCTGCTTGTGTTCCCTCTCTCACTCTCTGTCAAATAAATAAATAAAATCTTTTTTTAAAAAAAAGGGAAAAAGATGGCAAAATTATTTCTGGGTTTTTCTTTATTCTCCAATTTTTCTGTCAGAATATGTATTTTTTTGTCATTTTAAGGTGAAAAAAAAGAAGTTACTATTTTGTTTATTCGTAGGTGCCCATATGTTGTTTCTTTATTTTCTTTTTTTAATTAACATATAATGTATTATTTGTTTCAGGGGTACAGGTCTGTGATTCATCAGTCTTATATAATACCTAGTGCTCATTACAACATATACTCTCTCCAATGTCCATCACCAGATTTACCCCATCCCTCCCATCCCCCTCCCCTCCAGCAACCCTCAGTTTGTTTCCTAAGATTAAGAGTCTCTCATGGTTTGTCTCCCTCTCTGGTTTCGTCTTGTTTCATTTTTTCCTCCTTTCCCCTATGATCCTCTGCCTTGTTTCTTAAATTCCACATATCAGTGAGATCATATGATAATTGTCTTAAAAAGAAGTTACTATTAAAAAAAAAAGATAAATAACTATAGTAAGACCTTGGGAAGAGAGAGTCTGTATAATTGAACACTAATAGAGCTTTAAGATTGCTAACAGCTAAGAAATGGAAAGTTTTCATGTTTCATAGTAATTATTAGATAAATGTTTATCTTCTAAAGAGCACTTTTCTTTCTTCTTGCAGTAGACTTGTTAGGTAAGCTTCTATAACAGGAAAACATTTTCATACTGTAAACTATTCCAAGGGGTAGAAAGGGGGGGTGATGATTTGAAAGTACTGTTTGTACTGTGTTCCAGTTGTTTTCACTAGACAGTGTGCATTTAACTGCTGGCAACTACACCCTGATTTTCTGCTCTGGAACCACCCCCACCCTCACTCTCAGGAGGTCCATGTATAAGGGGTGAGGTGACATTTCCCTAACTCCACAGAGATGGGCATTAACTCAGACCCCGTCAATTACAGCATCACAGTCCCCAGGCTATAGGGATTGCTAAGGGACAGATTTTAACCTAATCACAGCCAATGACATGCAATTAAATTTTTGCGGGACTGTTGAGAGAGAAAAACACATGATCTTTTCTACTGGATTTAAATCTGAGAGGACAAAAGGCTGACACTGCCAGAGCTTTCTTTTTTTGTTTGTTTTTTTAAAAGATTTTATTTATTTGACAGAGAGAGACACAGTGAGAGGGGGACACACGCAGGGCGAGTGGGAGCGGGAGAAGCAGGCTTCCCGCTGAGCAGGGAGCATGATGCAGGGCTTGATCCCAGGACCCTGGTGCGAGGCTCAATCCCAGGACCCTGGGATCATGACCTGAGCTGAAGGCAGACCCTTAATGACTGAGCTACCCAGGCGCCCCCTGTCAGAGCCTTCTTTCCACCACTTAGATTCTGAAAACGAAGCCAATGTAGGGAGAATGAGTGCCAAAAAGTAGAGAGATTTAGATCTGATGTTGAGCCCCTGGATCAAACTATACCTGAAGTTCTGTTTATCCCTATACTTTTTAGTTGCATAAGTCAATAAATCCCCCCCCTTTTTTTTGCTTAAGCCAGGGTAGGTTTAGTTTTCTGTTAATTGCATCCAAAGGAATCCTAAATGATATGCTCTCAAGTTCCAAATCTCACAGGGATGGGCAAACACACCTTTTAGAAATTATAAATATCCTGCAGAGGCTGAAAAACGCCCCATGAGAGTAATTAAGGGAAGCCATGATAAAGAAAGTGTTACTACCCCGTGCATAAATCTCAGACCAGAAGTCTTCTCTCTTTTTTTTTCTTTACTCTAATCATCCTCTTTGACTGGATAATTATACTCCTGAATAATAACCCCTCCCTCAGAATGTCCTTAGAAAAATAAATGAGGATAAGAATACACTAAAATGCTTAGAACCAGGCCTGGCACCCAGAGGGGTCCCAACAAATTTTAGTTTCCTTCCAATACTATTGTCGAAAAACAAAATGCACACAGACAAGATGTCTATAAATTATCAAGACCTCCACAGTTGTCCAAAATAATGTTCTCTGGGCCTCTTTTGGGTTGAAACATGATCATAGGATAGGATATTTGCAAGAAAACCTCCCCAAAACAATGATAACTGTTATATTTACAAATGGTGGACCAGAGTGCGTGCCTTCTAAGAAGAACCTCATGGTAGGTACTTTCCCAGGACAATTGCAGCAACAGGAAAACTGCCTCTGGACAGAGTTTATCACATGGGAAGCAGGAAGGCCTACTAAGGACAACACACAGTGACGTGTTTGATGTGCAGACTGAGAAGACAAGGAGCAGGAAGTTCGCTCTAGAGATTCTGAGGGCCACGTCAACAAGTGACTGCAAAGCGCTGTATCTCCCAAAACCTGGACTTCTTTTTGGAAATGTTGCAGATGCTCGCAAGAGGATCCTGTAGCACAGAGAGCATGGCTTTTAAATCACACTAAATTATAATCCCAGCACTGCCACTTTACTGGCTAAGTGACCTTGAGCTAGTTCTTAAACTCTCTAAGTCTTGCTTTTCTTATCTGTGACATTTGGATAATTATCTGTACCTTGTGGGAGCTCCTTTCCTCCAAGGTGTGCCAGTCATTAGAGAAGCTCCCAGATAGTCCTGTTCTCATGCCACATTTATGGTAGGTCTGCCCTTCCCTATCCCCTTGGAAGCTGGGTGTGTTCTTGTGGCTTGCTGTAGAAAATGAAATATGAGCAGAAGTGGCTTGTATCTGTTGAGGTGGAAGCTTAGAGCACCATGATTTGCTAGGTTCCCTTCTACCTGTTGAGATGATTCTAGAAGCAACTTTCGAGATTGGGCCTCTGTCAGCCTGAGTCTTCTGGTGTCTATAATGAACAAAACTCCCCTGCTGAACTGCCCTGGATACGGATCGTGAGTGAGAAACAGATGTTTCGTTGTTCCTTACTTCAACATAACCAAGTCCATCCTGTTTAATCCACCAGGATAGACCATTTCCCATACATGAAGTCATCTTGAGGTATACAGTGTATAATTAAATTCACTCAAAATTTGGAACCTCTCCATAGATTCCAGTCAATGTTAAGGTACTTCCAGAACTTGGGATGTCTGGGTGGCTCAGTCGGTTGAGCATCTGCCTTCAGCTCAGGTCATGATCCCAGGGTCCTGGGATCAAGCCCCGCATTGGGCTCCCTGCTCAGCAGGGAGCCTGCTTCTCCCTCTGCCTGCTGCTCCCCCTGTTTGTGCTCTCTCTCTCTTTCTCTGACACATAAATAAATAAAATCTTAAAAAGAAAAGAAAGAAATAAGGAAAGAGAGAGAGAAAGAAAGAAGAAAGAAAGAAAGAAAGATACGCGAAGAAGTATGTATAAGGATGTTCATTGGTGTACTAGTGATAAGGGTAAAAAACTGGAAATGACCTAAATGTCTAGCAATAGTTAGTTGCTAGAAGCTAGAAGCTAGTTATATAGAGCACGATAAATGCATATATGGACTGTTGTGCGTCCATGAAGAAGAGTGAGGTCAATCCGCATTTTTGAATGCAAATATATCCATGATGTATTATTTGTCAAAGAGTAAAGTAGCATACAGCCCATGATTCTGTTTGCATAAATATATATTTGCAGTACTGACCAAGCTACCTAGTGTAAATAATGGCTATCTTTCTGTATAGGGCTACAGCTGATTTGTACTTGCTTTTTTTCCTTCCGAGTGCCTGATTCTTTTCCTTTTTTTCACAACAAATATGTATCATTATTTTTGTAATCAGAAAAAGTAATGAAGCCATTTATTCTAAAAACAGAAGGCGTTGAGTGGGATGTCAGAGGTAGAGGCAGAAAGAGTCAGACAGGGAGAGAGACCGAGAGGCTAATCAACCCTCCACAGGGGAGGTTGTCTGTAAACCATGGCTGAGAACACTGGGAAACACCCAAGTTGAGCCAAGAGGAGTTATGTTTAAAATGACTATAGCCGGGGTGCCTGGGTGGCTCAGTCGTTAAGCGTCTGCCTTCGGCTCAGGTCATGATCCCAGGGTCCTGGGATCGAGCCCCGCATCGGGCTCCCTGCTCAGCGGGAAGCCTGCTTCTCCCTCTCCCGCTCCCCCTGCTTGTGTTCCCTCTCTCGCTGTGTCTCTCTCTGTCAAATAAATAAATAAAATCTTTTAAAAATTTAAAAAAATAAATAAATAAAAATAAAACGACTGTAGCCAAGCCATATCAAAAGCTGATCGACTATATTAGGCCCTGAGAAAAGACATTTTGTAAAGGTTGTTCAGCATGGAGTGTAGGGGAAAAAACGTCAAGCAACCAAAATGTGTCACTGTGTCTAGAGCTACTCTATGCAAGAGGACAGACTATCCAACAGCCACATGTAGTTACTGAGCATCTGAAGTGAGGTTAATCTAAACTGAGATGTGCTGAATACTTACCATTTACATCAACGTGGATGGAACTGGAGGGTATTATGCTGAGCAAAATAAGTCAGTCAGAGAAAGACAATTATCGTATGGTTCACTCATACGTGGGATGTAAGAAACAGCGCAGAGGATCATAGGGGAAGGGAGGGAAAACTGAATGGGAAGAAATCAGAGAGAGAGAAAAACCATGAGAGACTCTTAACTATAGGAAACAAACTGAGGGTTGCTGGAGGAAAGGGGTTGGGGGGATGGGGTAACCGGGTGATGGGCATTAAGGAGGACACGTGATGTGATGAGCACTGAGTGTTACACGCAACTGATGAATTATTGAACACTACATCTGAAACTAATGATGTACTATATGTTGGCTAATTGAATTTAAATAAAAAATTTTTTAAAAATAAAGTTTATAACTACAAAAAATGAAATAAATTTTTTAAATTAAAAAAAGAAAGTGAGATGCTCTGTAAGTGTAATATAAACAATACTTCAAAGATTCAGCATGAAAAAAAGAATGTAAACTCTCAATTTTAACATAGGTTATGTGTTGAAATAATATTTTAGATATATTGGGTTAAATACAATAGATTATTTAGATTAACATCTGTTGCTTTTTCTTTTTTTAAGGTGGCTACTAGAAAACTTAGAATTTCATATGTGGCTCACATTTTCTTCTTACTGGACTGCACTGGTCTAATGTATTGTCCAGAGGAAACATTGTCAGCTTTTTTTCCTATTTGCCCACTTTTGAGCACTTTCAGTGTATTTAAGCCAATGTATTTAAGGCTAACTCTATCTCAATTTTAAGCTAAAATAGTAATCAGAAGGTGAGACTATTTAGAGAAAGTTAGACAAATTCAGAAAAAGGCAAACTTACTCCCTGTGACTAGGGAAACAGCATAGCCTTTCACGCCCTTCTGTCGCCTCTTTTATTTCTTTTCAGTGAAGAGGGAAAAGGCAGGTGGTTCAATGCAGAGAACTCAGAAGTGCAAATCACTTCCTCTGGACAAAATTTAAGCAGGTAGTCAGAGCCTTTCCATGGATTTCATACCAACATAAATTCCAGATGGATTAAAGAGACGCTCTTTAAACTATAAGAAAAGCTAGAAGAATAGTAAATGTACTATGTAGTTAACCATTGGGACAAGAGGATTTTTTAAAAAGCAAAGAAGGGGGAAAAAAGAATGGATAGATTAGACCATGTACAAACTTAAAACTTCTAGACATAAAAAAGTATAGAAATAAGAGACAAGAGAAAATATTTAGAACAAATAACATAAACATTAAGCTTTTTAAATATATAGATCTCAGACAAATTGATTTAAAAAATACTTTGAGGGCGCCTGGGTGGCTCAGTTGGTTAAGCAACTGCCTTCGGCTCAGGTCATGATCCTGGAGTCCCGGGATCGAGTCCCGCATCGGGCTCCCTGCTCGGCGGGGAGTCTGCTTCTCCCTCTGACCCTCCCCCCTCTCATGTGCTCTCTCTCATTCTCTCTCTCTCAAATAAATAAATAAAATCTTTAAAAAAAAAAAATACTTTGAGCCCCAAAGTAAAAAGCCTGAATCAATAATTCATTAACAAAGAATTATAACCAGCAAGCAAGCCCATGAAAAAAATGTTCACTCTCCCCTGTAAAAAAATGAAAATTAAAAGTAAGTTATCTATCCACCTACCTGACTGGCAAAGATATTATCATGATTGTTTTATTTAGGGCTGGTGAGATGTAGTGAAATGGCTACTAACATATATCTGATGGTTCAGAAAACCATCAGATTTTCAAAGGTGTAAACCCTTTGAAAAAAAACTTGCTGTAAAAAGACTGATAGAGTAATCCCACATCTGGGAATCTATTCCAAGAAAGAGCAAAAACACTTGTCATAGAATTATTTGTAATACTAAAAAAAAAAAAACCTCAGTTTCCAAAAAATAAGGAAAGGCTTAAGTAAAATATGGGATAGTCACGCAATAAAATATTATGTAGTCAATAAAAATGTTTGCTAAGACTCTGTACTAACATGGAAAATAGGCTATGATATCATATTTAGTGAAAAACCAAGATTTGAAATTGTATATACAGTATGATTAGAACTGTAAAAACTTCGTTTTTAAAAAGAAGGACATGTTCGTTGTGTTTACCTTTCAGTAGGCAAACCATGAGTTGTATTTTTCTCCGTTCTGTTTTTCTGGACTGTATTTTATTAATGCCTTATGAATAAGTGTTATTAGGCTGAATAGTATGAATGAGTATTGTAGACTTCCCCAAAGACGTCCATGTCCTGATCCCCAGAACCTGTGAATATGTACCTCACGCGATAAAAGGACTTTGCAGATGTGATTGAGGATCTCAAGACAGGGGGATGATCCTGGACCATCTGTCCAGTGTAATCACAAGGGTCCCTCTGATAGGAAAGCAATGTGATGACAGAAGCAGGGGTTTGTGGTCAGAGGGAGAGATCTGAAGAGGTTGCACTTCTGGCTTTGAAGATGGAGGAAGGGGCTGTGACTCAAGGAACTCTGGCAGCCTCTAGATGCTAGAAAAGGCAAGGAGACGGATTTTCCTCTAGAACTTCCAGAAGAAACACAGAGCTGTTAACACCTTGATTTTAGGACTTCTGATCTCCAGAACTGTAAGATAATAAATAAATCTGTGATGTCTTAATTTGTGGCAGTTACTGCAGCAACAGGAAATGAATACAAATATATACCATTTTTATAGTGGAAACAAGCTTTATTTGGTTACAAGAAGCTTTAAAAATAATGTGTGGGTTAATATTTGTAGTTTAGTACGACTTCATCATTTAAATGTTGCAAAATATAAAAGCAATAGCTCTTAATATGTTTCTGATGAACGTGTCTCATCTCTTCATTCTCCCTGTCAACACAGAAATGCCTCACTACAGAGCAATAAACATTGGATTTGGGGTAATTTGCTCAATAATGAAATCTAGCACACAAATGTCTGAGAGGCAGACAACAAGCAGTAGGAAAGAGAAGCTAAAAAAAAAAGGGATAAAGGTGATGAATCATAAATAAAACACCCCCTGAGTTGAGCAACTCCAGATTTATGCAAATTCAACATTGCACAAAATTTTCCAAAAGGCACATACTACAATTTGAAAGAAATAGAAAAGGATAAGATAGTTCATGGGCAATGGAAATACAGAATGGTATTATCTCATCACTTGCTTTCAGCCTATTTTCCCTTCACTCTAGTCTTTTATCTCATTCTGGACTCCTGGTTTGATCTCAAGCTGACAACTCCGCTCCTGCAGCTTTGGTCTTGGTGTTTTAATCACCCGACTGACTGTCTGGCTCCTGGCCTTCGGCAATCCTTCCAACATCCCCTCTCCCTAACACCCTAGCTTTGCTCTACCCATTTTCCCCACTGGGCACTATTTCTGGTCTTGACTAGCTCACCTCTGAAGACCCAGCCTCCAGTCTTGGGCTCTAGGAGATGAAGGTGAGGAGGTTGATAACCTTAGACCAGTGGGCAAAAATATCTTTGAAATAAAGGCAGAAGAGAAAGAAGGAAGGGAGTAGAGAAAGAGGGAGGGAGTGGAGTGTGGGGGAAGAGAGGAGGAAAGCAGAGAAAGGAGAGGAAAAAGGAAAAAGAGGGGACAGACCTATACAACATAAAACCGTCAGCAGTCACCTTAGGGGAAAAATATTCAGAAGGCTTGGAAACCATTCCATCATACATGAAATGTTTTGACAAATACTGATTTTAGGTAAATGGCTCATTAGCTGTCTTGGCTTATGGGCAAACTGGTTTTAGTGAGTTGGCCTATTTTCTAAGCATGCCCCAGCACCACACACATAGGTATACCACATGGAAGTTTCAGCGTATCCTGAATGTGGAGAAAAGTGCCTCTGGCCCTCATAGTGTGGAGACAGTCTGCTCAGATCCCCTACTTATCTTGTTCTGTCTGCACTCATCAGGCAGCCTTCTCATTATAATTTGGCTTCCCACGTAGATTTTCCAACTGGGAGAGAACAGGCTGACCCGTGAGCGTGAGGACTTGGGTCCCACTGGCAGTTACTCTTCATGGAAATTAATAAATCAGCACTATCTTGGGAATTTGACTGACATGTCTGTTCTCCAGAGTCTAAAACATTTTCCTGCACTTAAAAACAGTTATGTTCATGTCTTAGTTAAAGCCCTTTGGGTTACAATTCAATAAAACCCACTGTACCTAGCACAAATACAACGTGAGGATTTATTATAAGATGGTAGTGGCGTGTCACAGAACTCCAGGGCAGAAAGGACAGTTAGGCCCAGGACCAGAAAGCAACCAGGACTGATGCTCCTGCCCTCGCCTTGGGTCTGCATCTCACACTCCCGTTTGCCGCTCCCTTTCTTTCTCACACTCTGCAGCTGCATGGACTCTCATTTCTATTTCCCTCTTCACACCTGCTTCATTCCCCTCTCCCCACATACAGATCAGCTGCCTTTGCTTCTCAGACGTACAGCTGAAGAAAGGTATTTCTCACCTGCCTCAGTGCTGGCAGCCAAGACAGACAGACAGCTGTGAATCCCGAGTCTAAACTCCCACAAGGAGAATCTGACTGGCCCAGTTTGGGTCAGATATCCACCCTGACCAACTTCTCTATGGTTGGGGGTTGCGGGGTGTTGGGAGCCAGAGGACATGGCTCATGCCCAGCTCCGTGAAATTGAGAACCATTTTCAGAGGGAGAAGGAAGATTATGGAGGAGACAAGCATCCCCCAAGTTGCCACAGGTCTGCATATTCTGAGAGTCAGAAGTGTTTCAGAATTCAGAGTTTTTTATATTCTAGAATATGGTCATGTACCTCACATACCTCATCCCCAGCGGAGTCAAAAGCAGCTTCCTGTAATCAAACACATCAATATTTTTACAATGAAAACATGAATATTCATACAAAATAAGAAATAAGGATTATAGATAGCCTCACATGAGTTCAAACCAGTTTTTGCCTCTAAAGGAACAATGAAAATGCATTCATCGAGTTTGCTTTTAGATTCTTTGGGAGTAGAAGAAACCTCCAAACTCCAAAGAAAATTAAAAAGTTATGAGCACAGAAGTGCCTCTCAGACTATCATTGCTTCCTGCCTGCCTGAAGCACCAAGAAGAAAATCACTGAAAGAACCAACTGTGGGGGCACCTGGGTAGCTCAGTCGGTTAAGCGTCTGCCTTCGGCTCAGGTCATGATCCCCGGGTCCTGGGATCGAGTCCTGCAAAGGGCTCCTTGCTCCCCAGGGAGTCTCCTTCTCCCTCTGCCCTTCTGCCCCTCTCCCTGCCCATGCTCTCTCTCTCTCTCTGAAATAAATGAATAAAACCTTAAAAAAAAGAATCAACTTGTGAAATTGGGAACTTTTAGAAAAACTCAATCACGGTGGAAAAAACCCTGAGAATCTGCTAAAAGTAAGTGATCCTTCAGCAAACTACTGTCAATAAGAGGTAAGTGACCCAACAACAAGAAGCAGAAGTATTCCACTGGATGCTTGTCTACCCCGAGGCACGGCATGGTGTGTTTTTGCCTCACCACATGTCTGCCACAGCTTTCGTTAGTCTGTCAAAGGAGTCTGTGACCCCATCAAGGGTAAGCATTAATCTGCTTGTAATTCTGAACTATTTATATTTCCCACACCTTTTCTGAGCTTATACCACATCCTCTGCAGAGATCTCTTTTTTTTTAATTAATTTATTTATTTGTCAGAGAGCGCACAAGCAGGGGGAGCGGCAGGCAGAGGGAGGAGCAGGCTCCCCGCCGAGCAGAGAGCCCAATGGGGGACTCCATCCCAGGACCCTGGGATCACGACCCAAGCCGAAGGCAGACACTTAACCAACTGAGGCACACAGGCGTCCAGTCTCTCTCTCTCTCTCTCTTTTTTTTTTTTAAGATTTTATTTTTAAGTAATCTCTATACCCAACATGGAGCTTGAACTCACAACTCTGAGATCAGGAGTCACATGCTCTACCAACTGAACCAGGCAGCCCTTGGAGATTTCTTTTATAAGTTCACTCTATTGAATGTCTACCGTGTACTAGATGCTTGGAAAACCACATTGAACAAGGTGAGAAGGTTCTTCTCACCATTTGGCATCCGGCTTTTGCTCACCCTTCAAGCCTTAGCTCAGGCCTCAGATCCTCCAGGAAGGCTAAGATACACCCTTCATTTCTGACCTCTTGATACCTACTACCTACTGAAATTTTATAGTGAAGGTATCTGTTTATGTGTCTTCTTCCCCACTATAAAGAACATGTGGGCTCAAGCTAACTTTGTGCTCCCTGATATACAGCTCCTGGTGCACAATATGGGTTCAATAAAAATTTGTTGAGCTGAAAAGAAAAAAAAAAAGACAGAAAAATTTCAAGATTGAATTTTTTTCTACAGAATGGAAACAAATGGTCCCTTCCCTACTGATTTCCTGAGAGTACTGAAAAAGTCTCCACAGGATAGAGACTCTTAGGAGACTCTATACAGAATCAAGATGAATTTCACAGTTAGATAATCTATCTTCCTACTAATCTCTGAGTCAACAGAAAAAAAGCTAAGGATGATGGTACTGCTAATAATTGTGAGTGGCTGCAAAAGAAGCATTATCCTTGGGACCTGGTATTGGAAAATGACCCAAATCATATGTTTTCATGTGATACGGATCCGGGAATGGCATCTGGGATTCTGCAGAGTGTGCCCCTCCAGCTCTGGGGAGCAAGACCTTTGGGGGCATGACTTCTGCTCCCTTTCACTTTTCACCTGCTCCAAAAGCATCAGCCTCCACAGCAGGTGGCAATGTTCTTTGAAGGCTTGATGCAGTAAGCTTTCAAATATAATCTCCAAATCTCCAAACAAGACTCCTAAATGGGTTGATGAAATATTTCAGTAGTAATAGCTAGGAAAAAACAGTACTTTGCCAAAGCTAAGCTTTTTGACAGAAAAAGGGAGAGAAATTCAAAGGGCAAACCCTTAAGGGAATAGGGCAATGTTTGTCCATTTAAAAAAAAATTGGGGGCGCCTGGGTGGCTCAGTTGGTTAGGCGACTGCCTTCAGCTCAGGTCATGATCCCAGAGTCCTGGGATCGAGTCCCGCATTGGGCTCCCTGCTCTGCGGGGAGCCTGCTTCTCTCTCTCCCACTCCCCCTGCTTGTGTTCCCTCTCTCGCTGTGTCTCTCTCTGTCAAATAAATAAATAAAAATCTTTAAAAAAATATTAAAAAAAAAAATTAAAAAAAATTGGGGGCACCTGGGTGGCTCAGTCAGTTAAGCATCTGCCTTCGGCTCAGGTCATGGTCCCAGGGTCCCGAGATCGAGCCCCGCGTCGGGCTCCCTGCTCGGCGGGGAGTCTGCTTCTCCCTCTGCCCCTCTTCCCTGCTCGTGCTCTCTTTCTCAGTTGCTCTTTCTCTCTCTCTCTCAAGTAAATAAATAAAATCTTTTTAAAAAAATTGACCACCCTACCAAAATTGTTCACCAAATATAATGAGGCCTTTAAAATTAATTTCCAGTTTACAGAAAGTGTCAGGGCTCTGTTAAAAGAGATCAAATGAGGGGCGCCTGGGTGGCACAGTCGGTTAAGCATCTGACTCTTGGTGTCAGCTCAGGTGGTGACTGAACGCTGCGTGGGCCCCGTGCCGAGGGTGGAGTCTGCCGAAGTTTCTCTCTCCCGCTCCCTCTGCTCCTCCCTGCCTCATGTGTGCTGTCTCGCGCTCAAATAAGTAAATTGTAAAAAAAAAAAGAAAAAAGAAAAGAAAAGAAATTAAGGGATACCACATGGAGGTGATCAGATAAATCAGAAGGTGAGACATACCACATGACAACTAGCCTGGCTCCCCAAGTGCCAATGTGATTTTTAAAACATGGGGTGGGGAGGATTGTTTTAGAATAAGAGAGATTAAAATCCATTAACAACTGGAGCAATGCGTGAACTCTGATTGGATCCTGATTCTAAAGTATCAGTTAAAAAGTTCCTACTGGGGACAATGGGGAAAATTAAATGTTATTTATATTAGATTATATTAGCAAATTATTATTAATTTTCTTAGATGCTATCATGGTATCCTTATATAAAAGAATATCCTTATTCTTAGGAGATGCAAACTGAATACTGAAGTGTTTAGGAGGGAAAAGTCTATAATTTACTTTGAAGTGTTTCATATGTAAGATTTTCTATTAAAGTAACTATGACAAAATGTTGCAATTACTTTAATTCAAGATCAAGTGCATGCAAGTGTCACCGTTCCGTTCTTTCAACTTTTCTGTATGCTTGAAGATTTCTGTAAAAAGCAGTTGAAAAAAATAGCTTGAAAAGAGAACAGATGAAGATCGCCAGATCCACTGAACATTGGAGTTGCCATGGGTGGGAGTTCAGGGGTCTGGGAAGGAAGGCAGTAAAGCTTCCAGGACTTAAGGAGGCTACAGGAAGATGAGAGTCAACCTCAAGAGACTGCTCACCTGCTCCACCTGGGCCCAGGTGAGCACTGTCAGTGGACAGGGCCAGGCCGCCACATGGGAACTCAGCCCAAAATTCCCCTGGTGTTTGCCTGTGTTGATGAGCTCCTTATGCTGCACTCATTGTCCTCAAGTGAAGGCAAGCCACAAAGGGTTGCCTCTACGTAGCCACGCCTGGTCCAGCAGCAACAGTGCCCACCCATGTCTCGGCATTTTTCTTCGCCCAAGAGATCTACCTAATGAGAAAAATCCTTTTTGCAATGGCTCAGGACACTCATAAGCCCCACCAAAGGGAAAATGGGGATCTTAAGAGGTCCCACCCTCCAGTGCCTGTATTTGAGTAGGACTGAATGGAACCATTTCAAACAAGAGTAGTTAATACCCACATGACACGTGGAAATACCCAAACATGGTCCTAAAGGAAACTAACAGAGAATGGCTCAAAAAAAAAAAACAAAAAAAAAACCTGTCACTTCTGAACAAACACCCCTTCGGTTCCCAGCCGTCTAGGACAGTGATAAATGAAGCATTGGAAGAAATGCTGTTAGTTCAACCACTCAGAAGGGAGGAGTGATTTAGCAAACTTCCACACAGAAACATTATATTCCATAGGTTCTGAGGTTCTCTTGCCTCCTGTTTTCTCAATGTCTTCTTGTTTTCTGAAAATGTGACTAAATCCAAAACACAGACTATAATCATGATGATTTCATTGATTCTCAATGCATTTCATAAACAAGCCAAAAGCAAGAGGTGTATAGTCCCAACATATTGGCAATTTGTCAGCTCTGCTTGAAGTATTTTAAATTAAATGACATTAACAAATGAGTAATCATCAGAATAAATCACATAATAATTGCATTATTAACAAATCAAAACGTAGGTAACCCGAAGGTTGCTGACGTGCACCAGCCAATAGGTACAACTAACGTCATGGTCACATGAATATCTGAATCTCAGTGGCCCAGCCCCCAATCCAGCCTGTGAAGAATTACAGTCTCTTACAAAGTTTTCCTCCAGGACTTTACAGGAGTCTCCAAGGGTCTTGACACGTGAACGTGAATCAGCTCAGGCCTCCCGTGCTGCTGTCCATGCAAACCGAGCTGTCGATGTGCCCTGCCCCGGCCCTGAGATCTGGGATTCCTGCCTGCTTCACATCATCTCAGTGACTAAAAGGCCCACCACTGTCCCTGCGCGGACTCTGCTGAGCTGGATGGAGACCCTCTCTCTGATACCAGATTGCTGAAGCTCACAACGGTACTCCTCCACTCCCCAGTCACTGCCATGGGGTAGAGGAAAATGGCCCCCCGTCGTCCTGCTGTAACTTCCTTGACCGCTTTGCACTGGGTTCCAAAGCGTTACAGAGCTTAATTGTTTTCTTTTTTTTTTATTCCTGGCCTTTCCTCCCAGGGTGCTCTGGGGTGTCGATGCTGCTCCCCTCGGGGGCTGGGTGTGGCTCACCGTACCAGCCTACATTTTCCCTTTCAGTGAATTCTACCCCCCACGAGGGTCCAAACTGCCTTCCTGAAAACTGGCTTCAGTCAGAACCCCAAACCATCAGCTGTGACACTGAGTGCTTAACCCCCATTTGCGGACATGGCTTAAGTCTCCTTCCTCAGGACTTCTCTGGTTCCCAGGTAAGTCATCAGTTACAAATAAACACTTGGGAGGAAGAGTGTTGCCCAACAACACATTCCAAATATTCCACACTCACTCAGCTCCTGGGCAGCTGAGATTCAGATACAGATACACAGTGTATTTTATTTTTTATTTACAAAAGCAACTTTACAGCTATAAACAGCACCTACAAACTTCAACTGTAACTGGAGCACTACAAGAGCACACACACACAAAAACGGGTATGTCCATTCAGACTTGCCCCCCTCATTTATCATAATTTCTGGGAAAAGTGTTGGCTTAAAAAAAAAAAAAACCTATTGCTTAAAAGTTTCTGGGAATTTTATTTCTCTGAAAAGCAGACGTGGATGATCCTTGATGAGATGCTAAGTGAAATAAGCCAAACACACAAGGACAAATATTGGATGATTCCGCTTATATGAAGGACCTGGAGTAGTCAGATTCCTAAGGACAGAAAACAGAACGGCAGTTGCCAGGAGTGGGAGGAAGGGGAATGGAGAACTACTGCTTCCTGAGTACAGAGTTGCAGCTTGGAAGGATGAAAAAAGTTCTGGAGGTGGATGGTGGTGGTGGTGGTTGCACAACTTAATGCCACTAAACTATACTGCTAAAAACGGCTAAAATTGTCAACTTAATGTTATGTCTATTTTTATCACAATAAAAAATAAAAGAACTTATGGAACACTTTTTTTTAAGATTTTATTCATTTACTTGTCAGAGAGAGTGAGCACAAGCAGGGGGAGCGGCAGGCAGAGGGAGAGGGAGAAGCAGGCCCCCCACTGAGCAAGGAGCCCGATGCGGGGCTCGATTCCAGCACCCTGGGATCATGACCTGAGCCGAAGGCAGACGCTTAACTGACTGAGCCACCCAGGCGTCCCTTTATGGAGCTCTCTAAAAACAAAAACAAAAACAAAAACCAGGCAGCTGCAAAGGTGTTGTGAATGGAATCAAGGAGGTGGTCCAGCTTTGGGTCTGGAGTGAAACGATTTGCCAGGGATACTGAAGCAGCGCTACAACACTGACGAGGCTAAGTTGAGCGTGAAGAAGGCTGAAGAGAAGAAACACTGATTTTTTTTTTTTTTTGGCATGGTGTGTAGTAATGATTATCCCTCTCAGAAATGTAGCATTTTAGCTTTCAAAGCATTTCCACAAGTGATCTAACTTGTTGTCATAACAAGAGTGGGAAGTGAAGGGCTGGGTTTCAGACTCCAGAGCTACAAAGGGGGAAGTCACCCTGCCCCATGGATGCTCTCAGCTTCCTCAGGGAACTGACCCCCCATTTGCCAACGGGTAAACTGAAGCTCAGAGAGATGAACGGACTTGCCCCGAATCTGCTACTACTGAGCAGAGTGGAGACCTGACCCTAAGCCCCTCGACTTACTACTTCGTGTTCTTCCGCGGGCATGAATTACAACAGAATGAAACTGAAAAAGTAAAAAAAAAAAAAAAATTCCTAGCTGTGTCAAAGCATGAAAGAATCCCTAGTCTACATTAAAACTCAAGAGAAAACAGGATATAATTTGGGGATATATTTTAAGCTTTATAAAGTCCTCCCACCCCCGACTCTGAGTAGGAAAGTGGGTAAAAACAGAATCTGGGGTGAGAAGTCATCTGTTTCATCCACGATGTGGAGGAGAAGAATCTGTAAGCCAACACCCCGCATTTATTTCAAGTACTGTGCCTCATTCTGCCAGCCTTGGCAGCCAGCCCACTGCGTTTGCTCCAGGGGCCCTTCTTTGGAGTCATGGTCAGAGCGCTATTTTGGGATGATAAAAGTGGCCTAAAACAGTCGTGAAGCTAGGATTTAAAAGGACAGACACATAGATTAAGCCACCTGGCTGCCACGGCATGCTGGGGGTTAAGCATCCAGATGTGTGTCGAGGCCTCTCCTGGCACGGCCCAGCCTTCCCCGCAGAACATCATCCCTGTGTCCTGGCCTGTTCCAGGAAGCAGCTGGAGTCGCCGGCAAGAGAAAGCACGTGGTCTCAGGGGTGAACCCGGGACAGCCTCGGAGATGCCAAGGATTTATGTGAGCAGCCAAGTGTACACTGACAGGTCTGCGTGTGCTAGAGAAGGGAGTTCCACTGCTCAGATGAACCACTCATTGCAGAATTCGCCCACAGGGGGAAGTGAGTCAATGACTGGGGCAGTTCACCTTCTGCCTAGATGTGTCATCAAATCAACTTTGTAAAGCCTGGCTCCGAGAATGCGTTTGCTCACCCAAATGCGGTTCTGTGGGGCTACAAAACATCTCCAAGAGGGAACGCTCACGGAGGAGAAAGTTCTGAGGCTTTCCCTGTGCCAGGAACAGGGCCAGTGGCCTGAGCCTGACAGCTGGCCCAGGCGTGGTCAAATCTGCTGACGAGAAGCCCAAAGCTGCCGGCAGCATCAGCTCCACATCTGGGACTGGTGACTCATCGGCTCCTCTCTCCCACAGCCCTCCATTCTCAGGCAGGCCTCAGCGTGCGGGCCCCACCGCACCGAGGCCCCAGTGCTCAGACGTGTCCCTCCACCCGCGTGCCCATCGGGATTTGTCCTTATCTCCAACACTGGCCTTCCCCTTCCCCATAGACTCAGCCTGGTCTGCCAGCTCCAGGTCCAGGGCAAACTGTGTCCAGACGTCTCAGACCCAACCCAGGCTATTGAGTCATGGCCCTTTAAATTTAGCAGACCCATACCCACAATGCCTAGCTGGCCCACCAGGGTGAGCCACGAGCCGTACCTGTTCTAGGCCAATCCTGTTTACCCAGGATCTACTATTTTTGCTCTCACCTCTCCGGTTCTCAGATTCCTGGCTCCCTATCCCAGCTCCCATTGCTGCTTCTGGCCCCTTCACTTTGGTGACCCTTTGGACTTCCCTTTTTAGACCACAGCCTCTCACATGTTTCTGACTCAACTTGCTGGACAGTGCTGGCTTGCCTCCTGGTCTCAGGTGAGGACTCCATGATTCAGCCCCGGCCCCTGGGTCCTCCTTTAGCAGGGATCATTCCCAGGACAGGAAGAGAGTGAGGATTTGCTCCCTGGTCTCTGCCTGCTTCTGACCCTCAGTCTTCCTTTGCCCTCCAATTCTAGCAGCTGGGGGGTTCCCTGATCAAGCCCCCGGCTACTGGCCCCAACTTGGGCCCTAATTCCTGGAATCCCTCCCTCACCTGGAATAGCTCTGCCCTGGGCTCAGCTTCTGATTTCATGCTGGCCTTGCCTGGGTCCCAGCAGGCCCAGCCCACCCCCACCGCCGCCCCCACTGTCTCACTGAGATCAGAGGGAGGCTCTCCAGGCTCTCAGGGAGTGGAGGTCTGAGAGAAGAGGACAACACCGCTTCCTGCAGAGCCCTGACAGGGCACGGAGACTGGGGAGTCTCACATCTGTCTGCAAACATTTCTGTCTACAGGTTTGGGGTGACTTTTGAGGGGAAACGTAACGAGGCATCAGAAGGCGAGGCACTTGCCATCTCGGGGGACCTTGTTTCCTACTCGCTAAATTGTGTGTCCGGGCTGGGGGAGGGCATGTTGTTCCCGATATCTCAAACAAGCATCCAGTTCTAAGTCCCTGGAAGTTAAGAGTGGCCCCCTATGGTTCAGAGCCTTTTCTTTGTGTGCCAGACTCCAGGTCTGACTTTAACAACATGTCTGTCATAGACATTCTTCACCAATGAATGAAAGAGTCAAAGGTTCCCCTACTGCCAACCTCTCCTTTCCCTCCACTCCAGAAGGTGCAGAGACAAGGGCCAGAGCCAGTCCCTGCTCCTCTCTTCCCCCTCTCCAGACCCTCCTCATCCCCTTCCCTAAAGGCTTAGGGACCCAAAAACCAAATTCCCCTGAAAGTTTAGCTGGCCACTTGGTTTTCTTTTCCATAAGCCAGCTTTCCTTTATGAGCATGCACTGTGATAGAATGGTGAGGAGCGAGATTTTGGCACGTGGCCCCCAGGCGAATTCCTGCTATGCCATTTACTAGTGATGTGACCCTAGACAAGCAATTTAACTTCTCTATGCTTGTTTCCCCATCTCTAAAATTGGGATACCAATAGTCCCTCCTTCACTGCATTGTCATGGGGATTACTCTTCATTCATAGAAGAGTAGTACCTTGTATGTAATAAAGGGCGAGGCTGTAAGTTCTTTTGTATTGATCACTCTATGTCAGGCCTTATTCTAAATATTTACTACCCAATAATTCATTTTCCCTACGCAAAGTAAAACAGGAACAGAAGGATCATTTCATAATTCTAAGGTACATTATTGTTAAACATTATTAATAGTAATTAAATATATTTTATTTAATATCAATTTAAAATATTGTTAATTAAACATTATGCCCATCAGCAGGAGTTAAAATGCATTATCAACCCTCATCACAAAGCCTGT
Source organism: Neomonachus schauinslandi (assembly GCF_002201575.2). NCBI lineage: Eukaryota > Metazoa > Chordata > Mammalia > Carnivora > Phocidae > Neomonachus > Neomonachus schauinslandi. The sequence continues at coordinate 45,773,638 of NC_058413.1, forward strand.
TACCCCAAAGAATCACATTTTTTTAATTAATTAATTTATTTATTTATTTGACACACAGAGAGAGACAGGGAGAGGGGGAACACAAGCAGGGGGAGTGGGAGAGGGAGAAGCAGGCTCCTCGCTGAGCAGGGAGCCCGATGCGGGGCTCGATCCCAGGACACTGGGATCATGACCTGAGCCGAAGGCAGACGATTAACGACTGAGCCACCCAGGTGCCCCACATTGTTTTTATTTTTTTAGTGCTCTCTCTACTGGCCTTGGTAAGGTTTATATATAATAAATACTCACACCTGGTCAAAAAATAAACTGAGTTTCAGAAAGTTAGGGAATTTCCCCAACTGAATACAAACCCAATGTGTAAAGATGAAAAAATGAAGCACCTGGGGAAGACAGACTCCCGTGGGGCCCTGATAATGGACATAAGCCTCTGTCATAGTGTGTCAGAGTATAAACACAATTCTGTGTGTCTCTTTTGATTTACCAGGTTTATAATTTAATAAATTATATTAAATAATATATTAATGTTGCTGTATACTCTTTGAAGTTATCATTTCAATGACTGCAGAATAACCCATTTAGTTAATTACCGTAATTGAACTGACCCCACCGCATATTGGCAGGGTTTTGTTTTTTTTTTTATTCTTATGTTAATCCCCATACATTACATCATTAGTTTTAGATGAAGTGTTCCATGATTCATTGTTTGTGCATAACACCCAGCGCTCCATGCAGAACGTGCCCTCCTCAATACCCACCACCAGGCTAACCCATCCTCCCACCCTCCTCCCCTCTAGAACCCTCAGTTGGGTTTTTTTACTATTATAAATAATCCTGTAGTACACATCTTGGCACAGGCTACTTTTTCTTTTCTTTTATATTATTTCTTAGGCTAATTCTCAGAAATGGGACTATGGGGTCAAAGAGGCTATTTAAAACTCTAATTGCCTCCATCATCTTATACATCCCTGCTTAGTTAGTGGAGAATTCCATTGGAGGGAGGAAGCACTCCTGGGGAAAGCCAGAAGGAGATAGTAATTAGCATTTGCTGTTGAATGCCAGGCATCATGCTGGTCAGATTCAGTGTTTGATGTGCCACGATCCCCGACCTGCCCAGACTTGGCGTCACTGATGTTGCTATGGCCATTTATGAAGACATTTGCCAAGCAGTACATTAGAGAAGTTTTGCTCATTCGATCTCATTTAATCCTCACAACCATGCTCTGAGGAAGTTATTATCTCCATTTTACAGAAGATGAAACAGGAACTCGGGGAGATTAAGCCAAAGTTGCACAGCTAACAAATGGAAGAATCTGGGTCCAAGTCTATGCTCTGTCTATTCTGCTACATTTTGCTCCAGCCTCCTTCCACTACCACCCACCCCCAGTCCTGTATTTACAGATGAGATCTTTCACTCTCTGCTTTGTATGGATGGGGAGAATGCTGGAGATGGAGACAGGGGAAGGTCAAGATGCAGAACTGCTCTGAAGACTGAATTCTCCTGGCCCTCTGCCCACAAACTATCTCCCTTTTCTTTCTTGCTGGTGAAAAGCATAATAATAAAGGACATGCACATTATTCCAAAGAGAGGGCTCCCTGTAAATAGAGGACACACCACCTATCAAAGATGCTGACTTATCAAGTATCCTTTGAGGCTAAGTACCCCTCAGAACAGGTGTTTCTGAAGCTAAGCACATGGACTAAGCCTATCCTTATGTTAAAATAGTTGTCCCATGGAATTATTTAACCTGGCCCAGCATTTATAAACTTTGCACACATTTCAGTATCTCAATTAAATCATCTAACCTCAGGGGCACCTAGCTGGCTCAGTCGGTAGAGCGTGCAACTCTTGATCTCGGGGTTGTAAGTTTGAGCCCCATGTTGGGTATAGAGATTGCTTAAAAGTAAAATCTTTTTCAAAATTTAAAAAACCAAATAATCTAACCTCAGTCTCTATTCATTCTAGCCTTTTTCCCTACCCAGGGAGACCTGCATTATTTTTCCCTCCTATTTTGAAATAGTGCCTCTCCCATACTGAATAGTGTCACAAACACATTGGATTTATAAAATTCCAGATGTTGTCCCATGGTGCATCTGGGTCAGGAATACCCTGGCTATCTCAGGACTACCAAGGAACAAGTTACAGCTAGAGAGGGTTATGGAAAGACAGGGGCTGGCACCTGCACAGTCAGAGAGCAGATTTAGTGAAATGAATAGGTTAGAAGCCACTGCTGGGTGTGGCAGGAGATCGTCTGGATGGTTCCAGGAGCTAAGTTTTGCAGTATACTAAATTGCACAGACCATGTATTCATCAGGCCTTTTTCAGATGCAAGTGTGGAAATCGGCTGAGGAGAGGGGAAGTTATTGGCGCCTGGCTGAAAATTCTAAAGGTAGTTGTCAAGTGTAACTGGATCCAAGTGTGTCATCACTTACAATTTTAAAAAGTAATGCATCACTTAAGTGGTGTCATCGGGAATGTGTCCCCATCTCTTTGCTCTGCTTTCCTCTCTCTGGAGTAATGACAAGAGGACCCCCAGTAGCTCCAAGCTTCTTTTCCACAGAAATCCCAGTGGAAGGAGAGTACCTATTTCCTCATTGTTCCATCAAAAGTCCCAGGATTGACTGTCAATTGGCCTGAATTCCTATGTGCTGAACATTTCAGCTTGACCTTCAAATCCACTCTCCACCCTTCTCCCTGCTCAGAGGCTGAGAGGCTGGCCTGTGTGGGGATGCATCAGTAGCTTCTTTCCCCTATGCTCTCCTTTGTGCATTGTCATAGGAAGACCAGCAGGAGACTGAAGGAAGAGAAAAGAATGAGATGAGGATGTTCATTCCCTCCAGTTCCCTTAGCAAGAGTCTGCATGGATTAGCTATGTCTCATGGTCAATAGTCAGAGGTCCTGCCTCAGCTCTCTCTACTTATCCTTTTCTCTTTGAGTTCGAGTAATGGCTCCTCAATCATGTCTCTACAACCTATGTGTGGTACCAACACCACCCAGGAACTTCACTTTCACTTAGAGTTTTCTTATACTCTGCGCACACCTCTGTGGGAAAGTTATTTGATAACCCAGTTTGAGAGTTTCATCTGTTTCCAGGATCCTGACTAATACAGCTAACATGCCCATGCCTATGTCAAATCCATGTTTCTCCTTGAACAGGCCTGAGTCACATGCCTACCCATGAAACCAAAGTCTGAAATCTCTCCATTCACTGGAGTGGAGGAGGGGTAGTCCCCCAAAGGGACAGGCAAGAACAACCTATGATCACTACTTTTAGCAAAATAGATAAGAAGGAGTTCTACTCATGAGCAAGTGTCAGGACTACTCAAGTTTCTTCAGAAGCCGTACTCACATATAAATAAGGATGAGTTTCAGAGAGTAAATGCATGCTGAAACAGCAGTGAGCATGCCTTTCATCCATGTACACTCAAACTGATGCCTCCAAAAGAGCTGGCCACTCATTTTCTGAGCTCTGGGCCTGTTGACAACTCTCTTCTGAAACAAATTGAAATTTCTATCATTGATTCACGTTGAAATGTCATGAAACAGCTTAGGCCTTGGCAGGCTGAGCAATAAAGCAGGTCCTCTTGGCAGCTTAAATGAGCTGCCCCTGACAACAGGACAGGAGAAAGGCATTAAACATTGCCAAGAATGGGCAATTTGGAAGCTGCCTAGTGACAGAAATGACAAGGCCAAAATCATAACCACTTTGAAAAAAAATGACATCAGTTGAAGGATAAACATAAAACAGGACAAAAGCAACCTCATCACAGAGCTATAAATGCTTCGATGAACATTTAGCCTGATAACCCATGAAACCCCTATATCTTAGGAGGGAATTCTTTTCATATTGGTTAACCCCCATTATAATGACTGGTTCTGCCTTGCAGGTAAAACCATGGACCACTACCCCAGTGAATCTCTGTCCTTTACCATAACCCAGAAAACTAGTAGTACAGATGTTAGTTACCTCATCCTGCAACTCCATGTTTTGATGGAGACCCCACCGTGCCTTTTTAATGGACAGGTTTACATTTGATGACACGTGAAGGATATTTGGCCTTCCTGGTCAGTTTTCTCAACAAAGCCCCAGTTGCTGCTTTGGTTGGAGTTCGGGAAGATGCATTTGCTAGGAAGACAGGCTTCCTGAGCCAGTTGTGTGCCTCTCCTAGTTCCACTAATAATTCCTTTGTGATACAATCCCATAGCAGTTCTCTTCATCCATAAGGACACTTGGATATCAGCTCTCTGGAGGAAAGGGGATCTGAAGAACCAATTTGCTTCAGTGTCTCTGGAGTCTAGGAAATGAAGTTTGGGGCCCAGACAGAGAAGAAATCCAAGGGCTCTAGCCAGTGGAATCCCTTAGCCATACGTGGGTCCTATGGATGTAATGGAAAGATCATGGCATTAGAGGCAAACAGACCAGGTTCAAGTCCTAGTATGTGACCTTGAGCAAGTCACACCTTTATGAGTTTGTTTCCTTCTCATCTTGTATTATTGTTTCCAAGACACTAATGATATGATAAGCATTAAAAATAATGAGTTCTCTGAGCCAAGGCAGATCTGATTGGTATTTCCAAGGATGTTCCTGCTTTGAAGAACCCATTCAAACAAAACTTATCAATGAATTTAGAGGACAGAATAGAGTAGGGGAAGCATGGCATAAAGGTTTCCTCTCACCAGCCATCTCTTGTAGCAGCTCCCTGGAATGCCATATCCACGAGGATTCTGAGGTCATATCTGGGTTCAGTGGGGAAAAATGTCCTGATCAATGGGTACAAGAGGAGAGTCTGGCACCATGCATGACATCCTTGTTTTGGAGATTGAGAGCCTTGAGCTTGAAAGTCAATTCTCAGAGGAAGTCATGTGTCTTAGCTCTTACTTCAATATCAATAAAAAACAAAATTTCAGTGGGTTATAAACATAAACACTTATTTCTCACTACATAGAGCATCAGGCTATGGGCTGGATTGGTTCTGCTCCACATTTCTTCTCATTCCAGGATCCAGGCAGAGGGAGTTGCCCTCATTTGGGGTGTGCTGTGCTCATGGCAAAAAGCAGAAACTCTAATGGCCAAGCCAAATCAGACAATCACATTTAAAACTTCTCCTCAGACATAACGTAAGTCATATTATTCACATTTCATTGGCCAAAGCAAGCCATATGGCCAAGCTCCAAGTCAATGGGGGAAGGGAAATATAATCTTACTGGCAAGGAGGGAGTGAGAAACAGCAATCGATGCAACCCACCAGATGGTGTTTGAGAAAGATACTTTTAGTATGAAGATGCTGTATCTGTTTTTTCTTACCTTTTCCTACAATACACATGTAACATATGTGTAGTTTTTAAAAAATTGAGAAGTTGTAAAATGCTAGTGTATCTTGTGAATATTGGGATTCCCCAAGGAGGGAGCAAGCTGATACCTGGAGAGAGGAGGGCGCCTATGCTGATGGAAGTAGGGGGAGGGGGAAAATGCACAAAGCTGGGAGCTCTTCAGAGAATATGTGAGTTTATAGGAGCAGATAACAAGGGAACTAAGCACATGACAAGTAGATCCACAAGGGAAGCCCAAGAAAAGCATCAACAGCAAGTGGATAAGCAAGTGGACTGGTGTCACTTGGATAAGCAGATCAGCTCAAGACCTGCCAAAGGCACAGAGGTCTCAGAAGATGGAGATGAAGTGATGAATGAATGTTAATGATGTCTGGAAAACAAGGACTATGGAATACTGGTTAAAAAAAACAGGTGTCTTCTAAGATAGCAGTTTCAACAGGGAGTCAGGCATTATTAAATCATTGAATATTTATCGAGTACCTACTAGGCAGCGGGTACCATGACAGGTACTGCAGGTACACTGGTGCACAACAAAAGAGACACCATTTCTGCACTCAGAGCTCAGAGTTGAATGGTAAAAATGCGTTAACAATCAGGGGAGCCTGACTGACTCGGTCAGTGGAGCATGTGACTCTTGATCTCGGTGTTGTAGATTTGAGCCCCACGTGGATATAGAGATTACTTAAAAAATAATAAAATAAAGCCTTTAAAAAAAAAAAAGAAAGGAAATGGGCAACAATCAAATCTCAAATGGATACTCAAGCTTCTTTCAATGTGATAACACTTCCCCAGTGTGTTCACTTTCTATCATTCAAAACAACTACTTCCCATGTTCTCCCTCTTCAAATCCATTATTCCCAATACTTCTGCCCCTACACACAGCAGATAACCACCCATCACACCTCATTAAAAAAAAAAAGCAACTAAGAGTTCTCCCTAATCTTTCCACCAACAAGATACCAACCTACCCACTCAATACACATTCTCTCTGCTTCTGCTTTCTTATGGGCAATCCCTGGCCAATCTCGATCCTATCCCCTCTTGCATTCAGTCTTCACTCCTGCAGTTATGCTTCTCTCCTGCATTCTCCCTCCCTACTGGATCATTTGCATTGTTACACAAATATGTTGTAGTTGGAAAAGGGAGAAGGCAGAATTTTCCCTTCCAAGAAGAATTTGGAAATGAATGAGAATGCATTTTGGTTGTCACAACAAGCAGGGAGCCCTAGTGGCATTTAGCTGGGGCCATGGATGCTATGTTCTATCTTATTTAAAAAGAAAACTCCCTTAAACCTCACAACTTCCACCAACTATTACCAACTACTTCTCAAACCCTCCACAGAAGAACTTCTTGATAGAGTTATCTCTGTACACTCTCTCCACTCCATCTCACAATCTCTGGCCATCCACTCCAATCATGTTTCTAGCCCCACCACTTCCCAGAGACTACTCTTATCAGAATTACCAATGACCCCCACATTGCCAATGTAGGGGTCGCTGCTTGGTCCTCATCTTATTTGATGTCACACAGCATTTGACCCAACTAACTACTCCTTCCTTTTTGAAAGGTTACCTAAAATGGGTATCTCTAACTAACAAGACCAAACAGAACACTCTTGATTTATCCTTCACCCCAAGCAAATAACCAGCCAACAAAACAAACAAAAAAGACCTGCTACTACCCTTCCTTTTGTCTCAGGAAAGGCTATGCAGATATTCAAGCCAAAACACAAAAACAAAAAACAAACAAAAAACCCCCAAAAAACCACACTAAGCTATTTTCTACCATTCCCTACATAAATCCATCAGCAAGTCCTATCCACTCTATGTATAAGATATACCTCCAAAGTCTCTACTTCTCTCCATCACTATTGCCCCACTGGTCCAAGCCATTGACATCCCCCCTCTCTCTGCTCTCTCCTTGTGCCTGTCTATGATCCATTCTTCATTTAGCTCCCAGAGTGAACTTTTTAAAATGTAACTCCCAGGGGCGCCTGGGTGGCTCAGTTGGTTAAGCGACTGCCTTCGGCTCAGGTCATGATCCTGGAGTCCCGGGATCGAGTCCCGCATCGGGCTCCCTGCTCGGCAGGGAGCCTGCTTCTCCCTCTGACCCTCCCCCCTCTCATGTGCTCTCTGTCTCTCTCATTCTCTCTGTCTCAAATAAATAAATAAAATCTTTAAAAAAATAAAAAATAAAAAATAAAAAAAATAAATAAAATGTAACTCCCATGCTTGAAACCCTCCACTAAAATTTCGTTTCATTAAGAATAAAGTTCTACATTCCTTATCCTATCTTACAAAGCCCTAAGGGATCTGACCCTTGACTACCTTTCTGATTCCACTTGATACTAATATGTAAGCCACACTGGCCTTATTTCCATCCTTGAAATATCCATCTCATTCATACTTTTTGTGCAACAAATGTTAAGGATTTATTGCATAATGCAATTATGCTTAGAGCAGATGTTAGTGGGCAGTGATATAGGTTGCATATCCAGTTTACCACTCTAGATCAGAAAGAGGCTCTGATCAGAAAGACAAAGGAGGATATTATATATTGTAAAGGAGGCAATCCATCAAGAGGATGTTAACAGATATAAACACATACATACCTACCAACAGAAATCCAAAATATATGAAGCAAAACTAACAGAATTGAGGGGAGAAGTAGAGAGTTCTACAATAATAGTTGGAGACTTTGTACCCCACTTCCAATAATGCATAGAACAATTAGAAGACCAACAAGGAAATAGAGGACTTGAACACAATAAACCCACTACACCTAACAGACATATGTAAAACACTCTACCCAACAACAGCAGAAAACACATTTTTGTCAAGATTTTATTTATTTATTTGACAGAGAGAGAGCACAAGCAGGGGGAGAGGCAGAGGGAGAGGGAGAAGCAGATTCCCTGCTGAGCTGGGAGCCTGACTTGGGTCTCCATCCCAGGACCATGGGATCACGGCCTGAGCCAAAGTCAGACACTTAACTGACTTAGCCATCCAGGTGCCCCAACACATTTTCTCAAATACACAGGAAACAGTCTTCAGGATAGATCATATGCTAGGCCACAAAATAATAAATTTAAAAGAATTTAAATCATAAAGTATCTTCTCCAACCACAGTGGAATGAAACTAGAAATAAATAACAGAAGCTAGTCTGGAGAATTCACAAATACATGGAAATTAAACATACTCTAACAATCAATGGGTCAAAGAGAAGTTCCTGGCAAAATTTAGAAAATTCTGTCTCACCTAGCAACCCAGTAATTATAGTACCTACTTACTACCTTAATATCCTAGAGGAAGTAATTGTATGATGTCAAGGCAATGCTATAAATCCCTATACAAATCAGCTTTTGCTGCATAACTAACCACCACAAAATTGTCATGGAACAATAAGCATTATTCTCAAGTTCACAGGTCTTCAGATTGGCTAAGACAGACTGCTTTAGGCTGCATATTTTGCAGGGAAGCAGGGACAGTCAGGCTGAAGGAGCAACAGCTACCTGGGGACATTTTCTTCTCACAGCAAAGGATGAAAGCTCCCAGAGCAAAGAGCAATGATGCATACAATTCCTCTTAAGGCCTAGGCTCAAATGTTCTATGTTATCACTTCTGCCCGCATACCATTTGCTTTAGCCAAAGCAAATCATACAGCCAAGTCCAACATCAGTGAGAAAGAAAAGGATATTTACCCCTACCATAAGAGTTAGAGGGGAGGGAATGAAGATTCACTGAACAATAATCTACTCTTCCACAGCCCCCCTTTGGAGAAGAGCATTAAACAGTGGTGCTGTTGTTATTACTTATGGGTACTGAACAATAATGTCTTCTTACTAACCATAAGTCATATAGAAATGTTGAATTCTTCAAAGCCATTTTATCCAGGTTCAGTCAACACATGTTGACTTACTAATTTATTCTTAGCTGAGCAGCATTATCACCTCAAGAACTTGTACTTCAATACAATTTCTGTTCCAGTCCTGAATGAGAACTTCTAAGATGTCCGTATGATATATCAAAGCACTAAAAGTGAATCTGACACCATCAATAGGAACAGAATGAATATACCTTCTTTGAAAATCTTCCTAAAAGAAAAATCCCTTTGACTTGTGGCAAACTTCAACTTTCTGGAGGGATCTTAATGAACTTTATCTCTGTTAAAGTAAAACATATCCAGTGTAAATACAATATAGAGTCTAACCTTCCCTGGCCTTGAAGACCTTGATATGCTGCTAATATTTTCACATGCAAAAAAATGATGAAGCTGATGGTGAATGAGGACATTATCCTGAATTCTGCATTGTTCAATTGATGATACACATCCTCCATTTATGCTATAACCTCCCTTCCAATAAACATCTCTCCCACAAGATTTCCATCTTATTTGTTTGATTTTGAACTCAGTGGAAAGAAAGATATTTTTATCTTAATTTCAGGCCAGAAAATATGAAGTCATGAAAACATACTGAAAAGGATAGACATTTTTTAAATGGATCTTAAGAGCCAGGTTGCCAAATTCAATGAATAATTGTTTGGAGTAAGAACAGAACATTGCTCTGCGATTGAGCCAAGTAGAAAGGCTGATACACTATGACATCTCTGGCATGTATAACCTCCCTGCCCTTGAAATGAACTCTGGGAGGGAGGCAACGTGGCCAAAGTCAGCAAAGAGGTGAAGAGAGCACCTCCAAGTCCTGAAGCACCCAAACCTCACTGTGCAAGTCAATCTAGTTGGGGGGAAGATCCATCTAATTAGTGAAAACTCAGAATTCCCATTATTTCCAAATACAAGTAATACTTCTGGGCTTAAAATACTGACAAGCAGAATCAAAGTTTTTTCCACTTCTTCCAAATGCCATTGAAATAACAAGGATATAAAAAGAAAAACAAAGTAGTACTAGAACAACCAAGAGGAATGCTATCACCACCAAAGCAATCTTGATGAATTTCTGAAAGATACGAAGCAGATAGGGTAAAGATAACTCAGTGTATGCTTTTTTTTTAAGTTATTTTTTTATTAACATATAATGTATTATTTGTTTCAGGGGTACAGGTCTGTGATTCATCAGTCTTACACAATTCACAGCGCTCACCATAGCACATACCCTCCCCAATGTCCATCACCCAGCCACCCTATCCCTCCCACCCCCTCCACTCCAGCAACCCTCAGTTCATTTCCTGAGAGTAAGAGTCTCTTATGGTTTGTCTCCCTCTCTGGTTTCGTCTTGTTTCATTTTTCCCTCCCTTCCCCTATGATCCTCTGTCTTGTTTCTCAAATTCCTCATATCAGTGAGATCATCTGGTAATCATCTCTCTCTGATTGACTTATTTTGCTTAGCATAATACCCTCTAGTTCCAACTTCGGTGTATGCTTTTTAAATTACGTCTTGATATAAATATTTGACTTACTGATCAAATTGATAAAAAGGCAATTAATGTCAGAGTTGAGTGCCCAATACAGGCAGAAAAGGATAGGGACAGACTTCCCCCAAAATAATCACAGAAAAAAAAAATCAGCACAGCAAGGACATAAAGAAGAGGCTGAGGAAAGCTCAAAATAGTTACATTAAAAGACTTAAATTTTAGGGGCGCCTGGGTGGCTCAGCCGGTTGGGCATCTGTCTTCAGCTCAGGTTGTGGTCCCTGATTTTATTTTAAAATAAAATCTTAAAAAAAAATTTAATGAGCTTATTATTGTTATTTAAAAATAAATATTTTTAAAATTTTCTCTAATTTTAATTTCTAACATAGGAGCTATCAGTAGATATAACCCTCACACACAAATGCTCTTTGGGATCCTCAATAATTTTTAAAGGTGTAAAGTGGTCTGGACACCAAAATTTTGGAGAATCACTGCTGTGTTCTCATGTTTGCCAACTTTCTTTCTTTCTTTCTTTCTTTCTTTCTTTCTTTCTTTCTTTCTTTCTTTCTTTCTTTCTTTCTT